>NC_072439.2:103511818-103815227 GCF_028878055.3 Symphalangus syndactylus
CAACTGGACATTTGGAGCGCTAAGAGCGTAGTAGTGGAAAAAGGAATATATTCAAATATAAACTACACAGAAGCATTCTGTGAAACTTCTTTCTGATCTGAGCATTCAGCTAACAGAGTTAAACCATACTTTTGATTGAGCAGTTTTGAAACACTCTGTCTGTAGAAAATGCAACTGGACATTCGTAGCGCTAAGTGGGTAATAGTGGAAAAAAGAATATGTTCAAATATAAACTACACAGAAGCATTGTATGAAACTTCTTTCTGTTCTGTGCATTCAACTAACAGAGTTGAACCTTACTTTTGATTGAGCCGTTCTGAAACACTCTTTCTGTAGAAACTGCAATTGGACATTCTGAGCGCTAAGAGGCCTATATTGGGAAAAAGAATGTCTACAAATAAAAACTACACAGAAGAATTGTGTGAAACTACTTTCTGTTCTGTTTGTTCAACTAAAAGAGTTGAACCTTAGTTTTGATTGAGCCGTTCTGAAACACTCTTTCTGTAGAAAATGCAAGTGGAGATTCGGAGCGCTAAGAGGGTAATAGTGGAAAAAGGAATGTCTCCAAATATAAACTACACAGAATCATTCTGTGAAACTTCTTTCTGATCTGTGCATTCAGCTAACATAGTTAAACCATACTTTTGATTGAGCAGATCTGAACACTCTTTCTGTAGAAAATGCAACTGGACATTTGGAGCGCTAAGAGAGTAGTAGTGGAAAAAGGAATATATTCAAATATAAACTACACAGAAGCATTCTGTGAAACTTCTTTCTGATCTGAGCATTCAGCTAACAGAGTTAAACCATACTTTTGATTGAGCAGCTTTGAAACACTCTGTCTGTAGAAAATGCAACTGGACATTCGTAGCGCTAAGTGGGTAATAGTGGAAAAAAGAATATGTTCAAATATAAACTACACAGAAGCATTGTATGAAACTTCTTTCTGTTCTGTGCATTTAACTAACAGAGTTGAACCTTACTTTTGATTGAGCCTTTCTGAAACACTCTTTCTGTAGAAACTGCAATTGGACATTCTGAGCGCTAAGAGGCCTCTATTGGGAAAAATAATATCTTCAAATAAAAACTACACAGAAGCATTGTGTGAAACTGATTTCTGATATGTTCATTAAGCTAACAGAGTTAAACCATACTTTTGATTGCGCAGTTCTGAACACTCTTTCTGTAGAAAATGCAAGTGGACATTCGGAGCGCTAAGAGGGTAATAGTGGAAAAAGGAATATATACAAATATAAACTACACAGTAGCATTCTGTGAAAATTCTTTCTGTTCTGTGCATTCTACTAACAGAGTTGAACCTTACTTTTGATTGAGCCGTTCTGAAACACTCTTTCTGTAGAAACTGCAATTGGACATGCTAAGTGCTAAGAGGCCTACTTTGGGAAAAAGAATATCTTCAAATAAAAACTACACAGATGCATTCTGTGAAACTTATTTCTGATCTGTAAATTCAGTTAACAGAGATAAAACATATTTTTGATTGAGCAGTTATGAAACACTCTTTTTGTAGAAAATGCAAGTGGAGATTCGGAGCGCTAAGAGGGTAATAGTGGAAAAAGGAATGTCTTCAAATATAAACCACACAGAATCATTCGGTGAAACTTCTTTCTCATCTGTGCATTCAGCTAACAGAGTTAAACCATACTTTTGATTGAGCAGATCTGAACACTCTTTCTGTAGAAAATGCAACTGGACATTTGGAGCGCTAAGAGCGTAGTAGTGGAAAAAGGAATATATTCAAATATAAACTACACAGAAGCATTCTGTGAAACTTCTTTCTGATCTGAGCATTCAGCTAACAGAGTTACACCATACTTTTGATTGAGCAGTTTTGAAACACTCTGTCTGTAGAAAATGCAACTGGACATTCGTAGCGCTAAGTGGGTAATAGTGGAAAAAAGAATATGTTCAAATATACACTACACAGAAGCATTGTATGAAACTTCTTTCTGTTCTGTGCATTCAACTAACAGAGTTGAACCTTACTTTTGATTGAGCCGTTCTGAAACACTCTTTCTGCAGAAACTGCAATTGGACATTCTGAGCGCTAAGAGGCCTATATTGGGAAAAAGAATGTCTACAAATAAAAACTACACAGAAGAATTGTGTGAAACTTCTTTCTGTTCTGTTTGTTCAACTAAAAGAGTTGAACCTTAGTTTTGATTGAGCCGTTCTGAAACACTCTTTCTGTAGAAAATGCAAGTGGAGATTCGGAGCGCTAAGAGGGTAATAGTGGAAAAAGGAATGTCTCCAAATATAAACTACACAGAATCATTCTGTGAAACTTCTTTCTGATCTGTGCATTCAGCTAACAGAGTTAAACCATACTTTTGATTGAGCAGATCTGAACACTCTTTCTGTAGAAAATGCAACTGGACATTTGGAGCGCTAAGAGAGTAGTAGTGGAAAAAGGAATATATTCAAATATAAACTACACAGAAGCATTCTGTGAAACTTCTTTCTGATCTGAGCATTCAGCTAACAGAGTTAAACCATACTTTTGATTGAGCAGCTTTGAAACACTCTGTCTGTAGAAAATGCAACTGGACATTCGTAGCGCTAAGTGGGTAATAGTGGAAAAAAGAATATGTTCAAATATAAACTACACAGAAGCATTGTATGAAACTTCTTTCTGTTCTGTGCATTCAACTAACAGAGTTGAACCTTACTTTTGATTGAGCCTTTCTGAAACACTCTTTCTGTAGAAACTGCAATTGGACATTCTGAGCGCTAAGAGGCCTCTATTGGGAAAAATAATATCTTCAAATAAAAACTACACAGAAGCATTGTGTGAAACTTATTTCTGATATGTTCATTAAGCTAACAGAGTTAAACCATACTTTTGATTGCGCAGTTCTGAACACTCTTTCTGTAGAAAATGCAAGTGGACATTCGGAGCGCTAAGAGGGTAATAGTGGAAAAAGGAATATATTCAAATATAAACTACACAGTAGCATTCTGTGAAAATTCTTTCTGTTCTGTGCATTCAACTAACAGAGTTGAACCTTACTTTTGATTGAGCCGTTCTGAAACACTCTTTCTGTAGAAACTGCAATTGGACATGCTAAGCGCTAAGAGGCCTACATTGGGAAAAAGAATATCTTCAAATAAAAACTACACAGATGCATTCTGTGAAACTTATTTCTGATCTGTAAATTCAGTTAACAGAGATAAAACATATTTTTGATTGAGCAGTTATGAAACACTCTTTTTGTAGAAAATGCAAGTGGAGATTCGGAGCGCTAAGAGGGTAATAGTGGAAAAAGGAATGTCTTCAAATATAAACTACACAGAATCATTCGGTGAAACATCTTTCTGATCTGTGCATTCAGCTAACAGAGTTAAAACATACTTTTGATTGAGCAGATCTGAACACTCTTTCTGTAGAAAATGCAACTGGACATTTGGAGCGCTAAGAGCGTAGTAGTGGAAAAAGGAATATATTCAAATATAAACTACACAGAAGCATTCTGTGAAACTTCTTTCTGATCTGAGCATTCAGCTAACAGAGTTAAACCATACTTTTGATTGAGCAGTTTTGAAACACTCTGTCTGTAGAAAATGCAACTGGACATTCGTAGCGCTACGTGGGTAATAGTGGAAAAAAGAATATGTTCAAATAGAAACTACACAGAAGCATTGTATGAAACTTCTTTCTGTTCTGTGCATTCAACTAACAGAGTTGAACCTTACTTTTGATTGAGCCGTTCTGAAACACTCTTTCTGTAGAAACTGCAATTGGACATTCTGAGCGCTAAGAGGCCTATATTGGGGAAAAGAATGTCTACAAATAAAAACTACACAGAAGAATTGTGTGAAACTTCTTTCTGTTCTGTTTGTTCAACTAAAAGAGTTGATCCTTAGTTTTGATTGAGCCGTTCTGAAACACTCTTTCTGTAGAAAATGCAAGTGGAGATTCGGAGCGCTAAGAGGGTAATAGTGGAAAAAGGAATGTCTCCAAATATAAACTACACAGAATCATTCTGTGAAACTTCTTTCTGATCTGTGAATTCAGCTAACAGAGTTAAACCAAACTTTTGATTGAGCAGATCTGAACACTCTTTCTGTAGAAAATGCAACTGGACATTTGGAGCGCTAAGAGAGTAGTAGTGGAAAAAGGAATATATTCAAATATAAACTACACAGAAGCATTCTGTGAAACTTCTTTCTGATCTGAGCATTCAGCTAATAGAGTTAAACCATACTTTTGATTGAGCAGTTTTGAAACACTCTGTCTGTAGGAAATGCAACTGGACATTCGTAGCGCTAAGTGGGTAATAGTGGAAAAAAGAATATGTTCAAATATAAACTACACAGAAGCATTGTATGAAACTTCTTTCTGTTCTGTGCATTCAACTAACAGAGTTGAACCTTACTTTTGATTGAGCCTTTCTGAAACACTCTTTCTGTAGATACTGCAATTGGACATTCTGAGCGCTAAGAGGCCTCTATTGGGAAAAATAATATCTTCAAATAAAAACTACACAGAAGCATTGTGTGAAACTTATTTCTGATATGTTCATTAAGCTAACAGAGTTAAACCATACTTTTGATTGCGCAGTTCTGAACACTCTTTCTGTAGAAAATGCAAGTGGACATTCGGAGCGCTAAGAGGGTAATAGTGGAAAAAGGAATATATTCAAATATTAACTACACAGTAGCATTCTGTGAAAATTCTTTCTGTTCTGTGCATTCAACCAACAGAGTTGAACCTTACTTTTGATTGAGCCGTTCTGAAACACTCTTTCTGTAGAAACTGCAATTGGACATGCTAAGCGCTAAGAGGCCTACAATGGGAAAAAGAATATCTTCAAATAAAAACTACACAGATGCATTCTGTGAAACTTATTTCTGATCTGTAAATTCAGTTAACAGAGATAAAACATATTTTTGATTGAGCAGTTATGAAACACTCTTTTTGTAGAAAATGCAAGTGGAGATTCGGAGCGCTAAGAGGGTAATAGTGGAAAAAGGAATGTCTTCAAATATAAACTACACAGAATCATTCGGTGAAACTTCTTTCTGATCTCTGCATTCAGCTAACAGAGTTAAACCATACTTTTGATTGAGCAGATCTGAACACTCTTTCTGTAGAAAATGCAACTGGACATTTGGAGCGCTAAGAGCGTAGTAGTGGAAAAAGGAATATATTGAAATATAAACTACACAGAAGCATTCTGTGAAACTTCTTTCAGATCTGAGCATTCAGCTAACAGAGTTAAACCATACTTTTGATTGAGCAGTTTTGAAACACACTGTCTGTAGAAAATGCAACTGGACATTCGTAGCGCTAAGGGGGTAATAGTTGTAAAAAGAATATGTTCAAATAGAAACTACACAGAAGCATTGTATGAAACTTCTTTCTGTTCTGTGCATTCAACTAACAGAGTTGAACCTTACTTTTGATTGAGCCGTTCTGAAACACTCTTTCTGTAGAAACTGCAATTGGACATTCTGAGCGCTAAGAGGCCTATATTGGGAAAAAGAATGTCTACAAATAAAAACTACACAGAAGAATTGTGTGAAACTTCTTTCTGTTCTGTTTGTTCAACTAAAAGAGTTGAACCTTAGTTTTGATTGAGCCGTTCTGAAACACTGTTTCTGTAGAAAATGCAAGTGGAGATTCGGAGCGCTAAGAGTTTAATAGTGGAAAAAGGAATGTCTCCAAATATAAACTACACAGAATCATTCTGTGAAACTTCTTTCTGATCTGTGCATTCAGCTAACAGAGTTAAACCATACTTTTGATTGAGCAGATCTGAACACTCTTTCTGTAGAAAATGCAACTGGACATTTGGAGCGCTAAGAGAGTAGTAGTGGAAAAAGGAATATATTCAAATATAAACTACACAGAAGCATTCTGTGAAACTTCTTTCTGATCTGAGCATTCAGCTAACAGAGTTAAACCATACTTTTGATTGAGCAGCTTTGAAACACTCTGTCTGTAGAAAATGTAACTGGACATTCGTAGCGCTAAGTGGGTAATAGTGGAAAAAAGAATATGTTCAAATATAAACTACACAGAAGCATTGTATGAAACTTCTTTCTGTTCTGTGCATTCAACTAACAGAGTTGAACCTTACTTTTGATTGAGCCTTTCTGAAACACTCTTTCTGTAGAAACTGCAATTGGAAGTTCTGAGCGCTAAGAGGCCTCTATTGGGAAAAATAATATCTTCAAATAAAAACTACACAGAAGCATTGTGTGAAACTTATTTCTGATATGTTCATTAAGCTAACAGAGTTAAACCATACTTTTGATTGCGCAGTTCTGAACACTCTTTCTGTAGAAAATGCAAGTGGACATTCGGAGCGCTAAGAGGGTAATAGTGGAAAAAGGAATATATTCAAATATAAACTACACAGTAGCATTCTGTGAAAATTCTTTCTGTTCTGTGCATTCAACTAACAGAGTTGAACCTTACTTTTGATTGAGCCGTTCTGAAACACTCTTTCTGTAGAAACTGCAATTGGACATGCTAAGCGCTAAGAGGCCTACATTGGGAAAAAGAATATCTTCAAATAAAAACTACACAGATGCATTCTGTGAAACTTATTTCTGATCTGTAAATTCAGTTAACAGAGATAAAACATATTTTTGATTGAGCAGTTATGAAACACTCTTTTTGTAGAAAATGCAAGTGGAGATTCGGAGCGCTAAGAGGGTAATAGTGGAAAAAGTAATGTCTTCAAATATAAACTACACAGAATCATTCAGTGAAACATCTTTCTGATCTGTGCATTCAGCTAACAGAGTTAAAACATACTTTTGATTGAGCAGATCTGAACACTCTTTCTGTAGAAAATGCAACTGGACATTTGGAGCGCTAAGAGCGTAGTAGTGGAAAAAGGAATATATTCAAATATAAACTACACAGAAGCATTCTGTGAAACTTCTTTCTGATCTGAGCATTCAGCTAACAGAGTTAAACCATACTTTTGATTGAGCAGTTTTGAAACACTCTGTCTGTAGAAAATGCAACTGGACATTCGTAGCGCTAAGTGGGTAATAGTGGAAAAAAGAATATGTTCAAATATACACTACACAGAAGCATTGTATGAAACTTCTTTCTGTTCTGTGCATTCAACTAACAGAGTTGAACCTTACTTTTGATTGAGCCGTTCTGAAACACTCTTTCTGTAGAAACTGCAATTGGACATTCTGAGCGCTAAGAGGCCTATATTGGGAAAAAGAATGTCTACAAATAAAAACTACACAGAAGAATTGTGTGAAACTTCTTTCTGTTCTGTTTGTTCAACTAAAAGAGTTGATCCTTAGTTTTGATTGAGCCGTTCTGAAACACTCTTTCTGTAGAAAATGCAAGTGGAGATTCGGAGCGCTAAGAGGGTAATAGTGGAAAAAGGAATGTCTCCAAATATAAACTACACAGAATCATTCTGTGAAACTTCTTTCTGATCTGTGAATTCAGCTAACAGAGTTAAACCATACTTTTGATTGAGCAGATCTGAACACTCTTTCTGTAGAAAATGCAACTGGACATTTGGAGCGCTAAGAGAGTAGTAGTGGAAAAAGGAATATATTCAAATATAAACTACACAGAAGCATTCTGTGAAACTTCTTTCTGATCTGAGCATTCAGCTAATAGAGTTAAACCATACTTTTGATTGAGCAGTTTTGAAACACTCTGTCTGTAGGAAATGCAACTGGACATTCGTAGCGCTAAGTGGGTAATAGTGGAAAAAAGAATATGTTCAAATATAAACTACACAGAAGCATTGTATGAAACTTCTTTCTGTTCTGTGCATTCAACTAACAGAGTTGAACCTTACTTTTGATTGAGCCTTTCTGAAACACTCTTTCTGTAGAAACTGCAATTGGACATTCTGAGCGCTAAGAGGCCTCTATTGGGAAAAATAATATCTTCAAATAAAAACTACACAGAAGCATTGTGTGAAACTTATTTCTGATATGTTCATTAAGCTAACAGAGTTAAACCATACTTTTGATTGCGCAGTTCTGAACACTCTTTCTGTAGAAAATGCAAGTGGACATTCGGAGCGCTAAGATGGTAATAGTGGAAAAAGGAATATATTCAAATATTAACTACACAGTAGCATTCTGTGAAAATTCTTTCTGTTCTGTGCATTCAACCAACAGAGTTGAACCTTACTTTTGATTGAGCCGTTCTGAAACACTCTTTCTGTAGAAACTGCAATTGGACATGCTAAGCGCTAAGAGGCCTACATTGGGAAAAAGAATATCTTCAAATAAAAACTACACAGATGCATTCTGTGAAACTTATTTCTGATCTGTAAATTCAGTTAACAGAGATAAAACATATTTTTGATTGAGCAGTTATGAAACACTCTTTTTGTAGAAAATGCAAGTGGAGATTCGGAGCGCTAAGAGGGTAATAGTGGAAAAAGGAATGTCTTCAAATATAAACTACACAGAATCATTCGGTGAAACTTCTTTCTGATCTGTGCATTCAGCTAACAGAGTTAAACCATACTTTTGATTGAGCAGATCTGAACACTCTTTCTGTAGAAAATGCAACTGGACATTTTGAGCGCTAAGAGCGTAGTAGTGGAAAAAGGAATATATTCAAATATAAACTACACAGAAGCATTCTGTGAAACTTCTTTCTGATCTGAGCATTCAGCTAACAGAGTTAAACCATACTTTTGATTGAGCAGTTTTGAAACACTCTGTCTGTAGAAAATGCAACTGGACATTCGTAGCGCTAAGTGGGTAATAGTGGAAAAAAGAATATGTTCAAATAGAAACTACACAGAAGCATTGTATGAAACTTCTTTCTGTTCTGTGCATTCAACTAACAGAGTTGAACCTTACTTTTGATTGAGCCGTTCTGAAACACTCTTTCTGTAGAAACTGCAATTGGACATTCTGAGCGCTAAGAGGCCTATATTGGGAAAAAGAATGTCTACAAATAAAAACTACACAGAAGAATTGTGTGAAACTTCTTTCTGTTCTGTTTGTTCAACTAAAAGAGTTGATCCTTAGTTTTGATTGAGCCGTTCTGAAACACTCTTTCTGTAGAAAATGCAAGTGGAGATTCGGAGCGCTAAGAGGGTAATAGTGGAAAAAGGAATGTCTCCAAATATAAACTACACAGAATCATTCTGTGAAACTTCTTTCTGATCTGTGAATTCAGCTAACAGAGTTAAACCATACTTTTGATTGAGCTGATCTGAACACTCTTTCTGTAGAAAATGCAACTGGACATTTGGAGCGCTAAGAGAGTAGTAGTGGAAAAAGGAATATATTCAAATATAAACTACACAGAAGCATTCTGTGAAACTTCTTTCTGATCTGAGCATTCAGCTAATAGAGTTAAACCATACTTTTGATTGAGCAGTTTTGAAACACTCTGTCTGTAGGAAATGCAACTGGACATTCGTAGCGCTAAGTGGGTAATAGTGGAAAAAAGAATATGTTCAAATATAAACTACACAGAAGCATTGTATGAAACTTCTTTCTGTTCTGTGCATTCAACTAACAGAGTTGAACCTTACTTTTGATTGAGCCTTTCTGAAACACTCTTTCTGTAGAAACTGCAATTGGACATTCTGAGCGCTAAGAGGCCTCTATTGGGAAAAATAATATCTTCAAATAAAAACTACACAGAAGCATTGTGTGAAACTTATTTCTGATATGTTCATTAAGCTAACAGAGTTAAACCATACTTTTGATTGCGCAGTTCTGAACACTCTTTCTGTAGAAAATGCAAGTGGACATTCGGAGCGCTAAGAGGGTAATAGTGGAAAAAGGAATATATTCAAATATTAACTACACAGTAGCATTCTGTGAAAATTCTTTCTGTTCTGTGCATTCAACCAACAGAGTTGAACCTTACTTTTGATTGAGCCGTTCTGAAACACTCTTTCTGTAGAAACTGCAATTGGACATACTAAGCGCTAAGAGGCCTACATTGGGAAAAAGAATATCTTCAAATAAAAACTACACAGATGCATTCTGTGAAACTTATTTCTGATCTGTAAATTCAGTTAACAGAGATAAAACATATTTTTGATTGAGCAGTTATGAAACACTCTTTTTGTAGAAAATGCAAGTGGAGATTCGGAGCGCTAAGAGGGTAATAGTGGAAAAAGGAATGTCTTCAAATATAAACTACACAGAATCATTCGGTGAAACTTCTTTCTGATCTGTGCATTCAGCTAACAGAGTTAAACCATACTTTTGATTGAGCAGATCTGAACACTCTTTCTGTAGAAAATGCAACTGGACATTTTGAGCGCTAAGAGCGTAGTAGTGGAAAAAGGAATATATTCAAATATAAACTACACAGAAGCATTCTGTGAAACTTCTTTCTGATCTGAGCATTTAGCTAACAGACTTAAACCATACTTTTGATTGAGCAGTTTTGTAACACTCTGTCTGTAGAAAATGCAACTGGACATTCGTAGCGCTAAGTGGGTAATAGTGGAAAAAAGAATATGTTCAAATAGAAACTACACAGAAGCATTGTATGAAACTTCTTTCTGTTCTGTGCTTTCAACTAACAGTGTTGAACCTTACTTTTGATTGAGCCGTTCTGAAACCCTCTTTCTGTAGAAACTGCAATTGGACATTCTGAGCGCTAAGAGGCCTATATTGGGAAAAAGAATGTCTACAAATAAAAACTACACAGAAGAATTGTGTGAAACTTTTTCTGTTCTGTTTGTTCAACTAAAAGAGTTGAACCTGAGTTTTGATTGAGCGGTTCTGAAACACACTTTCTGTAGAAAATGCAAGTGGAGATACGGAGCGCTAAGAGGGTAATAGTGGAAAAAGGAATGTCTCCAAATATAAACTACAAAGAATCATTCTGTGAAACTTCTTTCTGATCTGTGCATTCAGCTAACAGAGTTAAACCATACTTTTGATTGAGCAGATCTGAACACTCTTTCTGTAGAAAATGCAACTGGACATTTGGAGCGCTAAGAGAGTAGTAGTGGAAAAAGGAATATATTCAAATATAAACTACACAGAAGCATTCTGTGAAACTTCTTTCTGATCTGAGCATTCAGCTAACAGAGTTAAACCATACTTTTGATTGAGCAGTTTTGAAACACTCTGTCTGTAGAAAATGCAACTGGACATTCGTAGCGCTAAGTGGGTAATAGTGGAAAAAAGAATATATTCAAATATAAACTACACAGAAGCATTGTATGAAACTTCTTTCTGTTCTGTGCATTCAACTAACAGAGTTGAACCTTACTTTTGATTGAGCCGTTCTGAAACACTCTTTCTGTAGAAACTGCAATTGGACATTCTGAGCGCTAAGAGGCATATATTGGGAAAAATAATATCTTCAAATAAAAACTACACAGAAGCATTGTGTGAAACTTATTTCTGATATGTTCATTAAGCTAACAGAGTTAAACCATACTTTTGATTGCGCAGTTCTGAACACTCTTTCTGTAGATAATGCAAGTGGACATTCAGAGCGCTAAGAGGGTAATAGTGGAAAAAGGAATATATTCAAATATAAACTACAGAGTAGCATTCTGTGAAAATTCTTTCTGTTCTGTGCATTCAACTAACAGAGTTGAACCTTACTTTTGATTGAGAGGTTCTGAAACACTCTTTCTGTAGAAACTGCAATTGGACATGCTAAGCCCTAAGAGGCCTACATTGGGGAAAAGAATATCTTCAAATAAAAACTACACAGATGCATTCTGTGAAACTTATTTCTGATCTGTAAATTCAGTTAACAGAGATAAAACATATTTTTGATTGAGCAGTTATGAAACACTCTTTTTGTAGAAAATGCAAGTGGAGATTCGGAGCGCTAAGAGGGTAATAGTGGAAAGAGGAATGTCTGCAAATATAAACTACACAGAATCATTCGGTGAAACTTCTTTCTGATCTGTGCATTCAGCTAACAGAGTTAAACCATACTTTTGATTGAGCAGATCTGAACACTCTTTCTGTAGAAAATGCAACTGGACATTTGGAGCGTTAAGAGCGTAGTAGTGGAAAAAGGAATATATTCAAATATAAACTACACAGAAGCATTCTGTGAAACATCTTTCTGATCTGAGCATTCAGCTAACAGAGTTAAACCATACTTTTGATTGAGCAGTTTTGAAACACTCTGTCTGTAGAAAATGCAACTGGACATTCGTAGCGCTAAGTGGGTAATATTGGAAAAAAGAATATGTTCAAATATACACTACACAGAAGCATTGTATGAAACTTCTTTCTGTTCTGTGCATTCAACTAACGGAGTTGAACCTTACTTTTGATTGAGCCGTTCTGAAACACTCTTTCTGTAGAAACTGCAATTGGACATTCTGAGCGCTAGGAGGCCTATATTGGGAAAAAGAATGTCTACAAATAAAAACTACACAGAAGAATTTTGTGAAACTTCTTTCTGTTCTGTTTGTTCAACTAAAAGAGTTGAACCTTAGTTTTGATTGAGCCGTTCTGAAACACTCTTTCTGTAGAAAATGCAAGTGGAGATTCGGAGCGCTAAGAGGGTAATAGTGGAAAAAGGAATGTCTCCAAATATAAACTACACAGAATCATTCTGTGAAACTTCTTTCTGATCTGTGCATTCAGCAAACAGAGTTAAACCATACTTTTGATTGAGCAGATCTGAACACTCTTTCTGTAGAAAATGCAGCTGGACATTTGGAGCGCTAAGAGAGTAGTAGTGGAAAAAGGAATATATTCAAATATAAACTACACAGAAGCATTCTGTGAAACTTCTTTCTGATCTGAGCATTCAGCTAACAGAGTTAAACCATACTTTTGATTGAGCAGTTTTGAAACACTCTGTCTGTAGAAAATGCAACTGGACATTCGTAGCGCTAAGTGGGTAATAGTGGAAAAAAGAATATGTTCAAATATAAACTACACAGAAGCATTGTATGAAACTTCTTTCTGTTCTGTGCATTCAACTAAGAGAGTTGAACCTTACTTTGGATTGAGCCTTTCTGAAACACTCTTTCTGTAGAAACTGCAATTGGACATTCTGAGCGCTAAGAGGCCTCTATTGGGAAAAATAATATCTTCAAATAAAAACTACACTGAAGCATTGTGTGAAACATATTTCTGATATGTTCATTAAGCTAACAGAGTTAAACCATACTTTTGATTGCGCAGTTCTGAACACTCTTTCTGTAGAAAATGCAAGTGGACATTCGGAGCGCTAAGAGGGTAATAGTGGAAAAAGGAATATATTCAAATATAAACTACACAGTAGCATTCTGTGAAAATTCTTTCTGTTCTGTGCATTCAACTAACAGAGTTGAACCTTACTTTTGATTGAGCCGTTCTGAAACACTCTTTCTGTAGAAACTGCAATTGGACATGCTAAGCGCTAAGAGGCCTACATTGGGAAAAAGAATATCTTCAAATAAAAACTACACAGATGCATTCTGTGAAACTTATTTGTGATCTGTAAATTCAGTTAACAGAGATAAAACATATTTTTGATTGAGCAGTTATGAAACACTCTTTTTGTAGAAAATGCAAGTGGAGATTCGGAGCGCTAAGAGGGTAATAGTGGAAAAAGGAATGTCTTCAAATATAAACTACACAGAATCATTCGGTGAAACTTCTTTCTGATCTGTGCATTCAGCTAACAGAGTTAAACCATACTTTTGATTGAGCAGATCTGAACACTCTTTCTGTAGAAAATGCAACTGGACATTTGGAGCGCTAAGAGCGTAGTAGTGGAAAAAGGAATATATGCAAATATAAACTACACAGAAGCATTCTGTGAAACTTCTTTCTGATCTGAGCATTCAGCTAACAGAGTTAAACCATACTTTTGATTGAGCAGTTTTGAAACACTCTGTCTGTAGAAAATGCAACTGGACATTCGTAGCGCTAAGTGGGTAATAGTGGAATAAAGAATATGTTCAAATATACACTACACAGAAGCATTGTATGAAACTTCTTTCTGTTCTGTGCATTCAACTAACAGAGTTGAACCTTACTTTTGATTGAGCCGTTCTGAAACACTCTTTCTGTAGAAACTGCAATTGGACATTCTGAGCGCTAGGAGGCCTATATTGGGAAAACGAATGTCTACAAATAAAAACTACGCAGAAGAATTGTGTGAAACTTCTTTCTGTTCTGTTTGTTCAACTGAAAGAGTTGAACCTTAGTTTTGATTGAGCCGTTCTGAAACACTCTTTCTGTAGAATATGCAAGTGGAGATTCGGAGCGCTAAGAGGGTAATAGTGGAAAAAGGAATGTCTCCAAATATAAACTACACAGAATCATTCTGTGAAACTTCTTTCTGATCTGTGCATTCAGCTAACAGAGTTAAACCATACTTTTGATTGAGCAGATCTGAACACTCTTTCTGTAGAAAATGCAACTGGACATTTGGAGCGCTAAGAGAGTAGTAGTGGAAAAAGGAATATATTCAAATATAAACTACACAGAAGCATTCTGTGAAACTTCTTTCTGATCTGAGCATTCAGCTAACAGAGTTAAACCATACTTTTGATTGAGCAGTTTTGAAACACTCTGTCTGTAGAAAATGCAACTGGACATTCGTAGCGCTAAGTGGGTAATAGTGGAAAAAAGAATATGTTCAAATATAAACTACACAGAAGCATTGTATGAAACTACTTTCTGTTCTGTGCATTCAACTAACAGAGTTGAACCTTACTTTTGATTGAGCCTTTCTGAAACACTCTTTCTGTAGAAACTGCAATTGGACATTCTGAGCGCTAAGAGGCCTCTATTGGGAAAAATAATATCTTCAAATAAAAACTACACAGAAGCATTGTGTGAAACTTATTTCTGATATGTTCATTAAGCTAACAGAGTTAAACCATACTTTTGATTGCGCAGTTCTGAACACTCTTTTGTAGAAAATGCAAGTGGACATTCGGAGCGCTAAGAGGGTAATAGTGGAAAAAGGAATATATTCAAATATAAACTACACAGTAGCATTCTGTGAAAATTCTTTCTGTTCTGTGCATTCAACTAACAGAGTTGAACCTTACTTTTGATTGAGCCGTTCTGAAACACTCTTTCTGTAGAAACTGCAATTGGACATGCTAAGCGCTAAGAGTCCTACATTGGGAAAAAGAATATCTTCAAATAAAAACTACACAGATGCATTCTGTGAAACTTATTTCTGATCTGTAAATTCAGTTAACAGAGATAAAACATATTTTTGATTGAGCAGTTATGAAACACTCTTTTTGTAGAAAATGCAAGTGGAGATTCGGAGCGCTAAGAGGGTAATAGTGGAAAAAGGAATGTCTTCAAATAAAAACTACACAGAATCATTCGGTGAAACTTCTTTCTGATCTGTGCATTCAGCTAACAGAGTTAAACCATACTTTTGATTGAGCAGATCTGAACACTCTTTCTGTAGAAAATGCAACTGGACATTTGGAGCGCTAAGAGCGTAGTAGTGGAAAAAGGAATATATTCAAATATAAACTACACAGAAGCATTCTGTGAAACTTCTTTCTGATCTGAGCATTCAGCTAACAGAGTTAAACCATACTTTTGATTGAGCAGTTTTGAAACACTCTGTCTGTAGAAAATGCAACTGGACATTCGTAGCACTAAGTGTGTAATAGTGGAAAAAAGAATATGTTCAAATATACACTACACAGAAGCATTGTATGAAACTTCTTTCTGTTCTGTGCATTCAACTAACAGAGTTGAACCTTACTTTTGATTGAGCCGTTCTGAAACACTCTTTCTGTAGAAACTGCAATTGGACATTCTGAGCGCAAGGAGGCCTATATTGGGAAAATGAATGTCTACAAATAAAAACTACACAGAAGAATTGTGTGAAACTTCTTTCTGTTCTGTTTGTTCAACTAAAAGAGTTGAACCTTAGTTTTGATTGAGCCGTTCTGAAACACTCTTTCTGTAGAAAATGCAAGTGGAGATTCGGAGCGCTAAGAGGGTAATAGTGGAAAAAGGAATGTCTCCAAATATAAACTACACAGAATCATTCTGTGAAACTTCTTTCTGATCTGTGCATTCAGCTAACAGAGTTAAACCATACTTTTGATTGAGCAGATCAGAACACTCTTTCTGTAGAAAATGCAACTGGACATTTGGAGCGCTAAGAGAGTAGTAGTGGAAAAAGGAATATATTCAAATATAAACTACACAGAAGCATTCTGTGAAACTTCTTTCTGATCTGAGCATTCAGCTAACAGAGTTAAACCATACTTTTGATTGAGCAGTTTTGAAACACTCTGTCTGTAGAAAATGCAACTGGACATTCGTAGCGCTAAGTGGGTAATAGTGGAAAAAAGAATATGTTCAAATATAAACTACACAGAAGCATTGTATGAAACTTCTTTCTGTTCTGTGCATTCAACTAACAGAGTTGAACCTTACTTTTGATTGAGCCTTTCTGAAACACTCTTTCTGTAGAAACTGCAATTGGATATTCTGAGCGCTAAGAGGCCTCTATTGGGAAAAATAATATCTTCAAATAAAAACTACACAGAAGCATTGTGTGAAACTTATTTCTGATATGTTCATTAAGCTAACAGAGTTAAACCATACTTTTGATTGCGCAGTTCTGAACACTCTTTCTGTAGAAAATGCAAGTGGACATTCGGAGCGCTAAGAGGGTAATAGTGGAAAAAGGAATATATTCAAATATAAACTACACAGTAGCATTCTGTGAAAATTCTTTCTGTTCTGTGCATTCAACTAACAGAGTTGAACCTTACTTTTGATTGAGCCGTTCTGAAACACTCTTTCTGTAGAAACTGCAATTGGACATGCTAAGCGCTAAGAGGCCTACATTGGGAAAAAGAATATCTTCAAATAAAAAATACACAGATGCATTCTGTGAAACTTATTTCTGATCTGTAAATTCAGTTAACAGAGATAAAACATATTTTTGATTGAGCAGTTATGAAACACTCTTTTTGTAGAAAATGCAAGTGGAGATTCGCAGCGCTAAGAGGGTAACAGTGGAAAAAGGAATGTCTTCAAATATAAACTACACAGAATCATTCGGTGAAACTTCTTTCTGATCTGTGCATTCAGCTAACAGAGTTAAACCATACTTTTGATTGAGCAGATCTGAACACTCTTTCTGTGGAAAATGCAACTGGACATTTGGAGCGCTAAGAGCGTAGTAGTGGAAAAAGGAATATATTCAAATACAAACTACACAGAAGCATTCTGTGAAACTTCTTTCTGATCTGAGCATTCAGCTAACAGAGTTAAACCATACTTTTGATTGCGCAGTTCTGAACACTCTTTTGTAGAAAATGCAAGTGGACATTCGGAGCGCTAAGAGGGTAATAGTGGAAAAAGGAATATATTCAAATATAAACTACACAGTAGCATTCTGTGAAAATTCTTTCTGTTCTGTGCATTCAACTAACAGAGTTGAACCTTACTTTTGATTGAGCCGTTCTGAAACACTCTTTCTGTAGAAACTGCAATTGGACATGCTAAGCGCTAAGAGTCCTACATTGGGAAAAAGAATATCTTCAAATAAAAACTACACAGATGCATTCTGTGAAACTTATTTCTGATCTGTAAATTCAGTTAACAGAGATAAAACATATTTTTGATTGAGCAGTTATGAAACACTCTTTTTGTAGAAAATGCAAGTGGAGATTCGGAGCGCTAAGAGGGTAATAGTGGAAAAAGGAATGTCTTCAAATAAAAACTACACAGAATCATTCGGTGAAACTTCTTTCTGATCTGTGCATTCAGCTAACAGAGTTAAACCATACTTTTGATTGAGCAGATCTGAACACTCTTTCTGTAGAAAATGCAACTGGACATTTGGAGCGCTAAGAGCGTAGTAGTGGAAAAAGGAATATATTCAAATATAAACTACACAGAAGCATTCTGTGAAACTTCTTTCTGATCTGAGCATTCAGCTAACAGAGTTAAACCATACTTTTGATTGAGCAGTTTTGAAACACTCTGTCTGTAGAAAATGCAACTGGACATTCGTAGCGCTAAGTGTGTAATAGTGGAAAAAAGAATATGTTCAAATATACACTACACAGAAGCATTGTATGAAACTTCTTTCTGTTCTGTGCATTCAACTAACAGAGTTGAACCTTACTTTTGATTGAGCCGTTCTGAAACACTCTTTCTGTAGAAACTGCAATTGGACATTCTGAGCGCAAGGAGGCCTATATTGGGAAAAAGAATGTCTACAAATAAAAACTACACAGAAGAATTGTGTGAAACTTCTTTCTGTTCTGTTTGTTCAACTAAAAGAGTTGAACCTTAGTTTTGATTGAGCCGTTCTGAAACACTCTTTCTGTAGAAAATGCAAGTGGAGATTCGGAGCGCTAAGAGGGTAATAGTGGAAAAAGGAATGTCTCCAAATATAAACTACACAGAATCATTCTGTGAAACTTCTTTCTGATCTGTGCATTCAGCTAACAGAGTTAAACCATACTTTTGATTGAGCAGATCAGAACACTCTTTCTGTAGAAAATGCAACTGGACATTTGGAGCGCTAAGAGAGTAGTAGTGGAAAAAGGAATATATTCAAATATAAACTACACAGAAGCATTCTGTGAAACTTCTTTCTGATCTGAGCATTCAGCTAACAGAGTTAAACCATACTTTTGATTGAGCAGTTTTGAAACACTCTGTCTGTAGAAAATGCAACTGGACATTCGTAGCGCTAAGTGGGTAATAGTGGAAAAAAGAATATGTTCAAATATAAACTACACAGAAGCATTGTATGAAACTTCTTTCTGTTCTGTGCATTCAACTAACAGAGTTGAACCTTACTTTTGATTGAGCCTTTCTGAAACACTCTTTCTGTAGAAACTGCAATTGGACATTCTGAGCGCTAAGAGGCCTCTATTGGGAAAAATAATATCTTCAAATAAAAACTACACAGAAGCATTGTGTGAAACTTATTTCTGATATGTTCATTAAGCTAACAGAGTTAAACCATACTTTTGATTGCGCAGTTCTGAACACTCTTTCTGTAGAAAATGCAAGTGGACATTCGGAGCGCTAAGAGGGTAATAGTGGAAAAAGGAATATATTCAAATATAAACTACACAGTAGCATTCTGTGAAAATTCTTTCTGTTCTGTGCATTCAACTAACAGAGTTGAACCTTACTTTTGATTGAGCCGTTCTGAAACACTCTTTCTGTAGAAACTGCAATTGGACATGCTAAGCGCTAAGAGGCCTACATTGGGAAAAAGAATATCTTCAAATAAAAACTACACAGATGCATTCTGTGAAACTTATTTCTGATCTGTAAATTCAGTTAACAGAGATAAAACATATTTTTGATTGAGCAGTTATGAAACACTCTTTTTGTAGAAAATGCAAGTGGAGATTCGCAGCGCTAAGAGGGTAACAGTGGAAAAAGGAATGTCTTCAAATATAAACTACACAGAATCATTCGGTGAAAATTCTTCCTGATCTGTGCATTCAGCTAACAGAGTTAAACCATACTTTTGATTGAGCAGATCTGAACACTCTTTCTGTGGAAAATGCAACTGGACATTTGGAGCGCTAAGAGCGTAGTAGTGGAAAAAGGAATATATTCAAATATAAACTACACAGAAGCATTCTGTGAAACTTCTTTCTGATCTGAGCATTCAGCTAACAGAGTTAAACCATACTTTTGATTGAGCAGTTTTGAAACACACTGTCTGTAAAAAATGCAACTGGACATTCGTAGCGCTAAGTGGGTAATAGTGGAAAAAAGAATATGTTCAAATATAAACTACACAGAAGCATTGTATGAAACTTCTTTCTGTTCTGTGCATTCAACTAACAGAGTTGAACCTTACTTTTGATTGAGCCGTTCTGAAACACTCTTTCTGTAGAAACTGCAATTGGACATTCTGAGCACTAAGAGGCCTATATTGGGAAAAAGAATGTCTACAAATAAAAACTACACAGAAGAATTGTGTGAAACTACTTTCTGTTCTGTTTGTTCAACTAAAAGAGTTGAACCTTAGTTTTGATTGAGCCGTTCTGAAACACTCTTTCTGTAGAAAATGCAAGTGGACATTCGGAGCGCTAAGAAGGTAATAGTGGAAAAAGGAATGTCTCCAAATATAAACTACACAGAATCATTCTGTGAAACTTCTTTCTGATCTGTGCATTCAGCTAACAGATTTAAACCATACTTTTGATTGAGCAGATCTGAACACTCTTTCTGTAGAAAATGCAACTGGACATTTGGAGCGCTAAGAGAGTAGTAGTGGAACAAGAATATATTCAAATATAAACTACACAGAAGCATTCTGTGAAACTTCTTTCTGATCTGAGCATTCAGCTAACAGAGTTAAACCATACTTTTGATTGAGCAGTTTTGAAACACTCTGTCTGTAGAAAATGCAACTGGACATTCGTAGCGCTAAGTGGGTAATAGTGGAAAAAAGAATATGTTCAAATATACACTACACAGAAGCATTGTATGAAACTTCTTTCTGTTCTGTGCATTCAACTAACAGAGTTGAACCTTACTTTTGATTGAGCCGTTCTGAAACACTCTTTCTGTAGAAACTGCAATTGGACATTCTGAGCGCTAGGAGGCCTATATTGGGAAAAAGAATGTCTACAAATAAAAACTACACAGAAGAATTGTGTGAAACTTCTTTCTGTTCTGTTTGTTCAACTAAAAGAGTTGAACCTTAGTTTTGATTGAGCCGTTGTGAAACACTCTTTCTGTAGAAAATGCAAGTGGAGATTCGGAGCGCTAAGAGGGTAATAGTGGAAAAAGGAATGTCTCCAAATATAAACTACACAGAATCATTCTGTGAAACTTCTTTCTGATCTGTGCATTCAGCTAACAGAGATAAACCATACTTTTGATTGAGCAGATCTGAACACACTTTCTGTAGAAAATGCAACTGGACATTTGAAGCGCTAAGAGAGTAGTAGTGGAAAAAGGAATATATTCAAATATAAACTACACAGAATCATTCTGTGAAACTTCTTTCTGATCTGAGCATTCAGCTAACAGAATTAAACCATACTTTTGATTGAGAAGTTTTGAAACACTCTGTCTGTAGAAAATGCAACTGGACATTCGTAGCGCTAAGTGGGTATTAGTGGAAAAAAGAATATGTTCAAATATAAACTACACAGAAGCATTGTATGAAACTTCTTTCTGTTCTGTGCATTCAACTAACAGAGTTGAACTTTACTTTTGATTGAGCCTTTCTGAAACACTCTTTCTGTAGAAACTGCAATTGGACATTCTGAGCGCTAAGAGGCCTCTATTGGGAAAAATAATATCTTCAAATAAAAACTACACAGAAGCAGTGTGTGAAACTTATTTCTGATATGTTCATTAAGCTAACAGAGTTAAACCATTCTTTTGATTGCGCAGTTCTGAACACTCTTTCTCTAGAAAATGCAAGTGGACATTCGGAGCGCTAAGAGGGTAATAGTGGAAAAAGGAATATATTCAAATATAAACTACAAAGTAGCATTCTGTGAAAATTCTTTCTGTTCTGTGCATTCAACTAAAAGAGTTGAACCTTACTTTTGATTGAGTCGTTCTGAAACACTCTTTCTGTAGAAACTGCAATTGGACATGCTAAGCGCTAAGAGGCCTACATTGGGAAAAAGAATATCTTCAAATAAAAACTACACAGATGCATTCTGTGAAACTTATTTCTGATCTGTAAATTCAGTTAACAGAGATAAAACATATTTTTGATTGAGCAGTTATGAAACACTCTTTTTGTAGAAAATGCAAGTGGAGATTCGGAGCGCTAAGAGGGTAATAGTGGAAAAAGGAATGTCTTCAAATATAAACTACACAGAATCATTCGGTGAAACTTCTTTCTGATCTGTGCATTCAGCTAACAGAGTTAAACCATACTTTTGATTGAGCAGATCTGAACACTCTTTCTGTAGAAAATGCAACTGGACATTTGGAGCGCTAAGAGCGTAGTAGTGGAAAAAGTAATATATTCAAATATAAACTACACAGAAGCATTCTGTGAAACTTCTTTCTGATCTGAGCATTCAGCTAACAGAGATAAACCATACTTTTGATTGAGCAGTTTTGAAACACTCTGTCTGTAGAAAATGCAACTGGACATTCGTAGCGCTAAGTGGGTAATAGTGGAAAAAAGAATATGTTCAAATATAAACTACACAGAAGCATTGTATGAAACTTCTTTCTGTTCTGTGCATTCAACTAACAGAGTTGAACCTTACTTTTGATTGAGCCTTTCTGAAACACTCTTTCCGTAGAAACTGCAATTGGACATTCTGAGCGCTAAGAGGCCTCTATTGGGAAAAATAATATCTTCAAATAAAAACTACACAGAAGCATTGTGTGAAACTTTTTTCTGATATGTTCATTAAGCTAACAGAGTTAAACCATACTTTTGATTGCGCAGTTCTGAACACTCTTTCTGTAGAAAATGCAAGTGGACATTCGGAGCGCTAAGAGGGTAATAGTGGAAAAAGGAATATATTCAAATATAAACTACACAGTAGCATTCTGTGAAAATTCTTTCTGTTCTGTGCATTCAACTAACAGAGTTGAACCTTACTTTTGATTGAGCCGTTCTGAAACACTCTTTCTGTAGAAACTGCAATTGGACATGCTAAGCGCTAAGAGGCCTACATTGGGAAAAAGAATATCTTCAAATAAAAACTACACAGATGCATTCTGTGAAACTTATTTCTGATCTGTAAATTCAGTTAACAGAGATAAAACATATTTTTCATTGAGCAGTTATGAAACACTCTTTTTGTAGAAAATGCAAGTGGAGATTTGGAGCGCTAAGAGCGTAGTAGTGGAAAAAGTAATATATTCAAATATAAACTACACAGAAGCATTCTGTGAAACTTCTTTCTGATCTGAGCATTCAGCTAACAGAGTTAAACCATACTTTTGATTGAGCAGTTTTGAAACACTCTGTCTCTAGAAAATGCAACTGGACATTCGTAGCGCTAAGTGTGTAATAGTGGAAAAAAGAATATGTTCAAATATACACTACACAGAAGCATTGTATGAAACTTCTTTCTGTTCTGTGCATTCAACTAACAGAGTTGAACCTTACTTTTGATTGAGCCGTTCTGAAACACTCTTTCTGTAGAAACTGCAATTGGACATTCTGAGCGCAAGGAGGCCTATATTGGGAAAATGAATGTCTACAAATAAAAACTACACAGAAGAATTGTGTGAAACTTCTTTCTGTTCTGTTTGTTCAACTAAAAGAGTTGAACCTTAGTTTTGATTGAGCCGTTCTGAAACACTCTTTCTGTAGAAAATGCAAGTGGAGATTCGGAGCGCTAAGAGGGTAATAGTGGAAAAAGGAATGTCTCCAAATATAAACTACACAGAATCATTCTGTGAAACTTCTTTCTGATCTGTGCATTCAGCTAACAGAGTTAAACCATACTTTTGATTGAGCAGATCAGAACACTCTTTCTGTAGAAAATGCAACTGGACATTTGGAGCGCTAAGAGAGTAGTAGTGGAAAAAGGAATATATTCAAATATAAACTACACAGAAGCATTCTGTGAAACTTCTTTCTGATCTGAGCATTCAGCTAACAGAGTTAAACCATACTTTTGATTGAGCAGTTTTGAAACACTCTGTCTGTAGAAAATGCAACTGGACATTCGTAGCGCTAAGTGGGTAATAGTGGAAAAAAGAATATGTTCAAATATAAACTACACAGAAGCATTGTATGAAACTTCTTTCTGTTCTGTGCATTCAACTAACAGAGTTGAACCTTACTTTTGATTGAGCCTTTCTGAAACACTCTTTCTGTAGAAACTGCAATTGGACATTCTGAGCGCTAAGAGGCCTCTATTGGGAAAAATAATATCTTCAAATAAAAACTACACAGAAGCATTGTGTGAAACTTATTTCTGATATGTTCATTAAGCTAACAGAGTTAAACCATACTTTTGATTGCGCAGTTCTGAACACTCTTTCTGTAGAAAATGCAAGTGGACATTCGGAGCGCTAAGAGGGTAATAGTGGAAAAAGGAATATATTCAAATATAAACTACACAGTAGCATTCTGTGAAAATTCTTTCTGTTCTGTGCATTCAACTAACAGAGTTGAACCTTACTTTTGATTGAGCCGTTCTGAAACACTCTTTCTGTAGAAACTGCAATTGGACATGCTAAGCGCTAAGAGGCCTACATTGGGAAAAAGAATATCTTCAAATAAAAAATACACAGATGCATTCTGTGAAACTTATTTCTGATCTGTAAATTCAGTTAACAGAGATAAAACATATTTTTGATTGAGCAGTTATGAAACACTCTTTTTGTAGAAAATGCAAGTGGAGATTCGCAGCGCTAAGAGGGTAACAGTGGAAAAAGGAATGTCTTCAAATATAAACTACACAGAATCATTCGGTGAAACTTCTTTCTGATCTGTGCATTCAGCTAACAGAGTTAAACCATACTTTTGATTGAGCAGATCTGAACACTCTTTCTGTGGAAAATGCAACTGGACATTTGGAGCGCTAAGAGCGTAGTAGTGGAAAAAGGAATATATTCAAATATAAACTACACAGAAGCATTCTGTGAAACTTCTTTCTGATCTGAGCATTCAGCTAACAGAGTTAAACCATACTTTTGATTGCGCAGTTCTGAACACTCTTTTGTAGAAAATGCAAGTGGACATTCGGAGCGCTAAGAGGGTAATAGTGGAAAAAGGAATATATTCAAATATAAACTACACAGTAGCATTCTGTGAAAATTCTTTCTGTTCTGTGCATTCAACTAACAGAGTTGAACCTTACTTTTGATTGAGCCGTTCTGAAACACTCTTTCTGTAGAAACTGCAATTGGACATGCTAAGCGCTAAGAGTCCTACATTGGGAAAAAGAATATCTTCAAATAAAAACTACACAGATGCATTCTGTGAAACTTATTTCTGATCTGTAAATTCAGTTAACAGAGATAAAACATATTTTTGATTGAGCAGTTATGAAACACTCTTTTTGTAGAAAATGCAAGTGGAGATTCGGAGCGCTAAGAGGGTTATAGTGGAAAAAGGAATGTCTTCAAATAAAAACTACACAGAATCATTCGGTGAAACTTCTTTCTGATCTGTGCATTCAGCTAACAGAGTTAAACCATACTTTTGATTGAGCAGATCTGAACACTCTTTCTGTAGAAAATGCAACTGGACATTTGGAGCGCTAAGAGCGTAGTAGTGGAAAAAGGAATATATTCAAATATAAACTACACAGAAGCATTCTGTGAAACTTCTTTCTGATCTGAGCATTCAGCTAACAGAGTTAAACCATACTTTTGATTGAGCAGTTTTGAAACACTCTGTCTGTAGAAAATGCAACTGGACATTCGTAGCGCTAAGTGTGTAATAGTGGAAAAAAGAATATGTTCAAATATACACTACACAGAAGCATTGTATGAAACTTCTTTCTGTTCTGTGCATTCAACTAACAGAGTTGAACCTTACTTTTGATTGAGCCGTTCTGAAACACTCTTTCTGTAGAAACTGCAATTGGACATTCTGAGCGCAAGGAGGCCTATATTGGGAAAAAGAATGTCTACAAATAAAAACTACACAGAAGAATTGTGTGAAACTTCTTTCTGTTCTGTTTGTTCAACTAAAAGAGTTGAACCTTAGTTTTGATTGAGCCGTTCTGAAACACTCTTTCTGTAGAAAATGCAAGTGGAGATTCGGAGCGCTAAGAGGGTAATAGTGGAAAAAGGAATGTCTCCAAATATAAACTACACAGAATCATTCTGTGAAACTTCTTTCTGATCTGTGCATTCAGCTAACAGAGTTAAACCATACTTTTGATTGAGCAGATCAGAACACTCTTTCTGTAGAAAATGCAACTGGACATTTGGAGCGCTAAGAGAGTAGTAGTGGAAAAAGTAATATATTCAAATATAAACTACACAGAAGCATTCTGTGAAACTTCTTTCTGATCTGAGCATTCAGCTAACAGAGTTAAACCATACTTTTGATTGAGCAGTTTTGAAACACTCTGTCTGTAGAAAATGCAACTGGACATTCGTAGCGCTAAGTGGGTAATAGTGGAAAAAAGAATATGTTCAAATATAAACTACACAGAAGCATTGTATGAAACTTCTTTCTGTTCTGTGCATTCAACTAACAGAGTTGAACCTTACTTTTGATTGAGCCTTTCTGAAACACTCTTTCTGTAGAAACTGCAATTGGACATTCTGAGCGCTAAGAGGCCTCTATTGGGAAAAATAATATCTTCAAATAAAAACTACACAGAAGCATTGTGTGAAACTTATTTCTGATATGTTCATTAAGCTAACAGAGTTAAACCATACTTTTGATTGCGCAGTTCTGAACACTCTTTCTGTAGAAAATGCAAGTGGACATTCGGAGCGCTAAGAGGGTAATAGTGGAAAAAGGAATATATTCAAATATAAACTACACAGTAGCATTCTGTGAAAATTCTTTCTGTTCTGTGCATTCAACTAACAGAGTTGAACCTTACTTTTGATTGAGCCGTTCTGAAACACTCTTTCTGTAGAAACTGCAATTGGACATGCTAAGCGCTAAGAGGCCTACATTGGGAAAAAGAATATCTTCAAATAAAAACTACACAGATGCATTCTGTGAAACTTATTTCTGATCTGTAAATTCAGTTAACAGAGATAAAACATATTTTTGATTGAGCAGTTATGAAACACTCTTTTTGTAGAAAATGCAAGTGGAGATTCGCAGCGCTAAGAGGGTAACAGTGGAAAAAGGAATGTCTTCAAATATAAACTACACAGAATCATTCGGTGAAAATTCTTTCTGATCTGTGCATTCAGCTAACAGAGTTAAACCATACTTTTGATTGAGCAGATCTGAACACTCTTTCTGTGGAAAATGCAACTGGACATTTGGAGCGCTAAGAGCGTAGTAGTGGAAAAAGGAATATATTCAAATATAAACTACACAGAAGCATTCTGTGAAACTTCTTTCTGATCTGAGCATTCAGCTAACAGAGTTAAACCATACTTTTGATTGAGCAGTTTTGAAACACACTGTCTGTAAAAAATGCAACTGGACATTCGTAGCGCTAAGTGGGTAATAGTGGAAAAAAGAATATGTTCAAATATAAACTACACAGAAGCATTGTATGAAACTTCTTTCTGTTCTGTGCATTCAACTAACAGAGTTGAACCTTACTTTTGATTGAGCCGTTCTGAAACACTCTTTCTGTAGAAACTGCAATTGGACATTCTGAGCACTAAGAGGCCTATATTGGGAAAAAGAATGTCTACAAATAAAAACTACACAGAAGAATTGTGTGAAACTACTTTCTGTTCTGTTTGTTCAACTAAAAGAGTTGAACCTTAGTTTTGATTGAGCCGTTCTGAAACACTCTTTCTGTAGAAAATGCAAGTGGACATTCGGAGCGCTAAGAAGGTAATAGTGGAAAAAGGAATGTCTCCAAATATAAACTACACAGAATCATTCTGTGAAACTTCTTTCTGATCTGTGCATTCAGCTAACAGATTTAAACCATACTTTTGATTGAGCAGATCTGAACACTCTTTCTGTAGAAAATGCAACTGGACATTTGGAGCGCTAAGAGAGTAGTAGTGGAACAAGAATATATTCAAATATAAACTACACAGAAGCATTCTGTGAAACTTCTTTCTGATCTGAGCATTCAGCTAACAGAGTTAAACCATACTTTTGATTGAGCAGTTTTGAAACACTCTGTCTGTAGAAAATGCAACTGGACATTCGTAGCGCTAAGTGGGTAATAGTGGAAAAAAGAATATGTTCAAATATACACTACACAGAAGCATTGTATGAAACTTCTTTCTGTTCTGTGCATTCAACTAACAGAGTTGAACCTTACTTTTGATTGAGCCGTTCTGAAACACTCTTTCTGTAGAAACTGCAATTGGACATTCTGAGCGCTAGGAGGCCTATATTGGGAAAAAGAATGTCTACAAATAAAAACTACACAGAAGAATTGTGTGAAACTTCTTTCTGTTCTGTTTGTTCAACTAAAAGAGTTGAACCTTAGTTTTGATTGAGCCGTTGTGAAACACTCTTTCTGTAGAAAATGCAAGTGGAGATTCCGAGCGCTAAGAGGGTAATAGTGGAAAAAGGAATGTCTCCAAATATAAACTACACAGAATCATTCTGTGAAACTTCTTTCTGATCTGTGCATTCAGCTAACAGAGATAAACCATACTTTTGATTGAGCAGATCTGAACACACTTTCTGTAGAAAATGCAACTGGACATTTGAAGCGATAAGAGAGTAGTAGTGGAAAAAGGAATATATTCAAATATAAACTACACAGAATCATTCTGTGAAACTTCTTTCTGATCTGAGCATTCAGCTAACAGAATTAAACCATACTTTTGATTGAGAAGTTTTGAAACACTCTGTCTGTAGAAAATGCAACTGGACATTCGTAGCGCTAAGTGGGTATTAGTGGAAAAAAGAATATGTTCAAATATAAACTACACAGAAGCATTGTATGAAACTTCTTTCTGTTCTGTGCATTCAACTAACAGAGTTGAACTTTACTTTTGATTGAGCCTTTCTGAAACACTCTTTCTGTAGAAACTGCAATTGGACATTCTGAGCGCTAAGAGGCCTCTATTGGGAAAAATAATATCTTCAAATAAAAACTACACAGAAGCAGTGTGTGAAACTTATTTCTGATATGTTCATTAAGCTAACAGAGTTAAACCATTCTTTTGATTGCGCAGTTCTGAACACTCTTTCTCTAGAAAATGCAAGTGGACATTCGGAGCGCTAAGAGGGTAATAGTGGAAAAAGGAATATATTCAAATATAAACTACAAAGTAGCATTCTGTGAAAATTCTTTCTGTTCTGTGCATTCAACTAACAGAGTTGAACCTTACTTTTGATTGAGTCGTTCTGAAACACTCTTTCTGTAGAAACTGCAATTGGACATGCTAAGCGCTAAGAGGCCTACATTGGGAAAAAGAATATCTTCAAATAAAAACTACACAGATGCATTCTGTGAAACTTATTTCTGATCTGTAAATTCAGTTAACAGAGATAAAACATATTTTTGATTGAGCAGTTATGAAACACTCTTTTTGTAGAAAATGCAAGTGGAGATTCGGAGCGCTAAGTGGGTAATAGTGGAAAAAGGAATGTCTTCAAATATAAACTACACAGAATCATTCGGTGAAACTTCTTTCTGATCTGTGCATTCAGCTAACAGAGTTAAACCATACTTTTGATTGAGCAGATCTGAACACTCTTTCTGTAGAAAATGCAACTGGACATTTGGAGCGCTAAGAGCGTAGTAGTGGAAAAAGGAATATATTCAAATATAAACTACACAGAAGCATTCTGTGAAACTTCTTTCTGATCTGAGCATTCAGCTAACAGAGATAAACCATACTTTTGATTGAGCAGTTTTGAAACACTCTGTCTGTAGAAAATGCAACTGGACATTCGTAGCGCTAAGTGGGTAATAGTGGAAAAAAGAATATGTTCAAATATAAACTACACAGAAGCATTGTATGAAACTTCTTTCTGTTCTGTGCATTCAACTAACAGAGTTGAACCTTACTTTTGATTGAGCCTTTCTGAAACACTCTTTCTGTAGAAACTGCAATTGGACATTCTGAGCGCTAAGAGGCCTCTATTGGGAAAAATAATATCTTCAAATAAAAACTACACAGAAGCATTGTGTGAAACTTTTTTCTGATATGTTCATTAAGCTAACAGAGTTAAACCATACTTTTGATTGCGCAGTTCTGAACACTCTTTCTGTAGAAAATGCAAGTGGACATTCGGAGCGCTAAGAGGGTAATAGTGGAAAAAGGAATATATTCAAATATAAACTACACAGTAGCATTCTGTGAAAATTCTTTCTGTTCTGTGCATTCAACTAACAGAGTTGAACCTTACTTTTGATTGAGCCGTTCTGAAACACTCTTTCTGTAGAAACTGCAATTGGACATGCTAAGCGCTAAGAGGCCTACATTGGGAAAAAGAATATCTTCAAATAAAAACTACACAGATGCATTCTGTGAAACTTATTTCTGATCTGTAAATTCAGTTAACAGAGATAAAACATATTTTTCATTGAGCAGTTATGAAACACTCTTTTTGTAGAAAATGCAAGTGGAGATTTGGAGCGCTAAGAGCGTAGTAGTGGAAAAAGTAATATATTCAAATATAAACTACACAGAAGCATTCTGTGAAACTTCTTTCTGATCTGAGCATTCAGCTAACAGAGTTAAACCATACTTTTGATTGAGCAGTTTTGAAACACTCTGTCTCTAGAAAATGCAACTGGACATTCGTAGCGCTAAGTGTGTAATAGTGGAAAAAAGAATATGTTCAAATATACACTACACAGAAGCATTGTATGAAACTTCTTTCTGTTCTGTGCATTCAACTAACAGAGTTGAACCTTACTTTTGATTGAGCCGTTCTGAAACACTCTTTCTGTAGAAACTGCAATTGGACATTCTGAGCGCAAGGAGGCCTATATTGGGAAAATGAATGTCTACAAATAAAAACTACACAGAAGAATTGTGTGAAACTTCTTTCTGTTCTGTTTGTTCAACTAAAAGAGTTGAACCTTAGTTTTGATTGAGCCGTTCTGAAACACTCTTTCTGTAGAAAATGCAAGTGGAGATTCGGAGCGCTAAGAGGGTAATAGTGGAAAAAGGAATGTCTCCAAATATAAACTACACAGAATCATTCTGTGAAACTTCTTTCTGATCTGTGCATTCAGCTAACAGAGTTAAACCATACTTTTGATTGAGCAGATCAGAACACTCTTTCTGTAGAAAATGCAACTGGACATTTGGAGCGCTAAGAGAGTAGTAGTGGAAAAAGGAATATATTCAAATATAAACTACACAGAAGCATTCTGTGAAACTTCTTTCTGATCTGAGCATTCAGCTAACAGAGTTAAACCATACTTTTGATTGAGCAGTTTTGAAACACTCTGTCTGTAGAAAATGCAACTGGACATTCGTAGCGCTAAGTGGGTAATAGTGGAAAAAAGAATATGTTCAAATATAAACTACACAGAAGCATTGTATGAAACTTCTTTCTGTTCTGTGCATTCAACTAACAGAGTTGAACCTTACTTTTGATTGAGCCTTTCTGAAACACTCTTTCTGTAGAAACTGCAATTGGACATTCTGAGCGCTAAGAGGCCTCTATTGGGAAAAATAATATCTTCAAATAAAAACTACACAGAAGCATTGTGTGAAACTTATTTCTGATATGTTCATTAAGCTAACAGAGTTAAACCATACTTTTGATTGCGCAGTTCTGAACACTCTTTCTGTAGAAAATGCAAGTGGACATTCGGAGCGCTAAGAGGGTAATAGTGGAAAAAGGAATATATTCAAATATAAACTACACAGTAGCATTCTGTGAAAATTCTTTCTGTTCTGTGCATTCAACTAACAGAGTTGAACCTTACTTATGATTGAGCCGTTCTGAAACACTCTTTCTGTAGAAACTGCAATTGGACATGCTAAGCGCTAAGAGGCCTACATTGGGAAAAAGAATATCTTCAAATAAAAAATACACAGATGCATTCTGTGAAACTTATTTCTGATCTGTAAATTCAGTTAACAGAGATAAAACATATTTTTGATTGAGCAGTTATGAAACACTCTTTTTGTAGAAAATGCAAGTGGAGATTCGCAGCGCTAAGAGGGTAACAGTGGAAAAAGGAATGTCTTCAAATATAAACTACACAGAATCATTCGGTGAAACTTCTTTCTGATCTGTGCATTCAGCTAACAGAGTTAAACCATACTTTTGATTGAGCAGATCTGAACACTCTTTCTGTGGAAAATGCAACTGGACATTTGGAGCGCTAAGAGCGTAGTAGTGGAAAAAGGAATATATTCAAATATAAACTACACAGAAGCATTCTGTGAAACTTCTTTCTGATCTGAGCATTCAGCTAACAGAGTTAAACCATACTTTTGATTGCGCAGTTCTGAACACTCTTTTGTAGAAAATGCAAGTGGACATTCGGAGCGCTAAGAGGGTAATAGTGGAAAAAGGAATATATTCAAATATAAACTACACAGTAGCATTCTGTGAAAATTCTTTCTGTTCTGTGCATTCAACTAACAGAGTTGAACCTTACTTTTGATTGAGCCGTTCTGAAACACTCTTTCTGTAGAAACTGCAATTGGACATTCTGAGCGCTAGGAGGCCTATATTGGGAAAAAGAATGTCTACAAATAAAAACTACACAGAAGAATTGTGTGAAACATCTTTCTGTTCTGTTTGTTCAACTAAAAGAGTTGAATCTTAGTTTTGATTGAGCCGTTATGAAACACTCTTTCTGTAGAAAATGCAAGTGGAGATTCGGAGCGCTAAGAGGGTAATAGTGGAAAAAGGAATGTCTCCAAATATAAACTATACAGAATCATTCTGTGAAACTTCTTTCTGATCTGTGCATTCAGCTAACAGAGTTAAACCATACTTTTGATTGAGCAGATCTGAACACTCTTTCTGTAGAAAATGCAACTGGACATTTGGAGCGCTAAGAGAGTAGTAGTGGAAAAAGGAATATATTCAAATATAAACTACACAGAAGCATTCTGTGAAACTTCTTTCTGATCTGAGCATTCAGCTAACAGAGTTAAACCATACTTTTGATTGAGCAGTTTTGAAACACTCTGTCTGTAGAAAATGCAACTGGACATTCGTAGCGCTAAGTGGGTAATAGTGGAAAAAAGAATGTGTTCAAATATAAACTACACAGAAGCATTGTATGAAACTTCTTTCTGTTCTGTGCATTCAACTAACAGAGTTGAACCTTACTTTTGATTGAGCCTTTCTGAAACACTCTTTCTGTAGAAACTGCAATTGGACATTCTGAGCGCTAAGAGGCCTCTATTGGGAAAAATAATATCTTCAAATAAAAACTACACAGAAGCATTGTGTGAAACTTATTTCTGATATGTTCATTAAGCTAACAGAGTTAAACCATACTTTTGATTGCGCAGTTCTGAACACTCTTTCTGTAGAAAATGCAAGTGGACATTCGGAGCGCTAAGAGGGTAATAGTGGAAAAAGGAATATATTCAAATATAAACTACACAGTAGCATTCTGTGAAAATTCTTTCTGTTCTGTGCATTCAACTAACAGAGTTGAACCTTACTTTTGATTGAGCCGTTCTGAAACACTCTTTCTGTAGAAAATGCAATTGGACATGCTAAGCGCTAAGAGGCCTACATTGGGAAAAAGAATATCTTCAAATAAAAACTACACAGATGCATTCTGTGAAACTTATTTCTGATCTGTAAATTCAGTTAACAGAGATAAAACATATTTTTGATTGAGCAGTTATGAAACACTCTTTTTGTAGAAAATGCAAGTGGAGATTCGCAGCGCTAAGAGGGTTATAGTGGAAAAAGGAATGTCATCAAATATAAACTACACAGAATCATTCGGTGAAACTTCTTTCTGATCTGTGCATTCAGCTAACAGAGTTAAACCATACTTTTGATTGAGCAGATCTGAACACTCTTTCTGTGGAAAATGCAACTGGACATTTGGAGCGCTAAGAGCGTAGTAGTGGAAAAAGGAATATATTCAAATATAAACTACACAGAAGCATTCTGTGAAACTTCTTTCTGATCTGAGCATTCAGCTAACAGAGTTAAACCATACTTTTGATTGAGCAGTTTTGAAACACACTGTCTGTAAAAAATGCAACTGGACATTCGTAGCGCTAAGTGGGTAATAGTGGAAAAAAGAATATGTTCAAATATAAACTACACAGAAGCATTGTATGAAACTTCTTTCTGTTCTGTGCATTCAGCAAACAGAGTTAAACCATACTTTTGATTGAGCAGTTTTGAAACACTCTGTCTGTAGAAAATGCAACTGGACATTCGTAGCGCTAAGTGGGTAATAGTGGAAAAAAGAATATGTTCAAATATAAACTACACAGAAGCATTGTATGAAACTTCTATCTGTTCTGTGCATTCAACTAACAGAGTTGAACCTTACTTTTGATTGAGCCGTTCTGAAACACTCTTTCTGTAGAAACTGCAATTGGACCTTCTGAGCGCTAGGAGGCCTATATTGGGAAAAAGAATGTCTACAAATAAAACTACACAGAAGAATTGTGTGAAACTTCATTCTGTTCTGTTTGTTCAACTAAAAGAGTTGAACCTTAGTTTTGATTGAGCCGTTCTGAAACACTCTTTCTGTAGAAAATGCAAGTGGAGATTCGGAGCGCTAAGAGGGTAATAGTGGAAAAAGGAATGTCTCCAAATATAAACTACACAGAATCATTCTGTGAAACTTCTTTCTGATCTGTGCATTCAGCTAACAAAGTTAAACCATACTTTTGATTGAGCGGATCTGAACACTCTTTCTGTAGAAAATGCAACTGGACATTTGGAGCGCTAAGAGAGTAGTAGTGGAAAAAGAATATATTCAAATATTAACTACACAGAAGCATTCTGTGAAACTTCTTTCTGATCTGAGCATTCAGCTAACAGAGTTAAACCATACTTTTGATTGTGCAGTTTTGAAACACTCTGTCTGTAGAAAATGCAACTGGACATTCGTAGCGCTAAGTGGGTAATAGTGGAAAAAAGAATATGTTCAAATATACACTACACAGAAGCATTGTATGAAACTTCTTTCTGTTCTGTGCATTCAACTAACAGAGTTGAACCTTACTTTTGATTGAGCCGTTCTGAAACACTCTTTCTGTAGAAACTGCAATTGGACATTCTGAGCGCTAGGAGGCCTATATTGGGAAAAAGAATGTCTACAAATAAAAACTACACAGAAGAATTGTGTGAAACTTCTTTCTGTTCTGTTTGTTCAACTAAAAGAGTTGAACCTTAGTTTTGATTGAGCCGTTCTGAAACACTCTTTCTGTAGAAAATGCAAGTGGAGATTCGGAGCGCTAAGAGGGTAATAGTGGAAAAAGGAATGTCCCAAATATAAACTACACAGAATCATTCTGTGAAACTTCTTTCTGATCTGTGCATTCAGCTAACAGAGTTAAACCATACTTTTGATTGAGCAGATCTGAACACTCTTTCTGTAGAAAATGCAACTGGTCATTTGGAGCGCTAAGAGAGTAGTAGTGGAAAAAGGAATATATTCAAATATAAACTACACAGAAGCATTCTGTGAAACTTCTTTCTGATCTGAGCATTCAGCTAACAGAGTTAAACCATACTTTTGATTGAGCAGTTTTGAAACACTCTGTCTGTAGAAAATGCAACTGGACATTCGTAGCGCTAAGTGGGTAATAGTGGAAAAAAGAATATGTTCAAATATAAACTACACAGAAGCATTGTATGAAACTTCTTTCTGTTCTGTGCATTCAACTAACAGAGTTGGACCTTACTTTTGATTGAGCCTTTCTGAAACACTCTTTCTGTAGAAACTGCAATTGGACATTCTGAGCGCTAAGAGGCCTCTATTGGGAAAATAATATCTTCAAATAAAAACTACACAGAAGCATTGTGTGAAACTTATTTCTGATATGTTAATTAAGCTAACAGAGGTAAACCATACTTTTGATTGCGCAGTTCTGAACACTCTTTCTGTAGAAAATGCAAGTGGACATTCGGAGCGCTAAGAGGGTAATAGTGGAAAAAGGAATATATTCAAATATAAACTACACAGTAGCATTCTGTGAAAATTCTTTCTGTTCTGTGCATTCAACTAACAGAGTTGAACCTTACTTTTGATTGAGCCGTTCTGAAACACTCTTTCTGTAGAAACTGCAATTGGACATGCTAAGCGCTAAGAGGCCTACATTGGGAAAAAGAATATCTTCAAATAAAAACTACACAGATGCATTCTGTGAAACTTATTTCTGATCTGTAAATTCAGTTAACAGAGATAAAACATATTTTTGATTGAGCAGTTATGAAACACTCTTTTTGTAGAAAATGCAAGTGGAGATTCGCAGCGCTAAGAGGGTAACAGTGGAAAAAGGAATGTCTTCAAATATAAACTACACAGAATCATTCGGTGAAACTTCTTTCTGATCTGTGCATTCAGCTAACAGAGTTAAAACATACTTTTGATTGAGCAGATCTGAACACTCTTTCTGTGGAAAATGCAACTGGACATTTGGAGCGCTAAGAGCGTAGTAGTGGAAAAAGGAATATATTCAAATATAAACTACACAGAAGCATTCTGTGAAACTTCTTTCTGATCTGAGCATTCAGCTAACAGAGTTAAACCATACTTTTGATTGAGCAGTTTTGAAACACTCTGTCTGTAAAAAATGCAACTGGACATTCGTAGCGCTAAGTGGGTAATAGTGGAAAAAAGAGTATGTTCAAATATACACTACACAGAAGCATTGTATGATACTTCTTTCTGTTCTGTGCATTCAACTAACAGAGTTGAACCTTACTTTTGATTGAGCCGTTCTGAAACACTCTTTCTGTAGAAACTGCAATTGGACATTCTGAGCACTAGGAGGCCTATATTGGGAAAAAGAATGTCTACAAATAAAAACTACACAGAAGAATTGTGTGAAACTTCTTTCTGTTCTGTTTGTTCAACTAAAAGAGTTGAACCTTAGTTTTGATTGAGCCGTTCTGAAACACTCTTTCTGTAGAAAATGCAAGTGGACATTCGGAGCGCTAAGAGGGTAATAGTGGAAAAAGGAATGTCTCCAAATATAAACTACACAGAATCATTCTGTGAAACTTCTTTCTGATCTGTGCATTCAGCTAACAGAGTTAAACCATACTTTTGATTGAGCAGATCTGAACACTCTTTCTGTAGAAAATGCAACTGGACATTTGGAGCGCTAAGAGAGTAGTAGTGGAAAAAGGAATATATTCAAATATAAACTACACAGAAGCATTCTGTGAAACTTGTTTCTGATCTGAGCATTCAGCTAACAGAGTTAAACCATACTTTTGATTGAGCAGTTTTGAAACACTCTGTCTGTAGAAAATGCAACTGGACATTCGTAGCGCTAAGTGGGTAATAGTGGAAAAAAGAATGTGTTCAAATATAAACTACACAGAAGCATTGTATGAAACTTCTTTCTGTTCTGTGCATTCAACTAACAGAGTTGAACCTTACTTTTGATTGAGCCTTTCTGAAACACTCTTTCTGTAGAAACTGCAATTGGACATTCTGAGCGCTAAGAGGCCTCTATTGGGAAAAATAATATCTTCAAATAAAAACTACACAGAAGCATTGTGTGAAACTTATTTCTGATATGTTCATTAAGCTAACAGAGTTAAACCATACTTTTGATTGCGCAGTTCTGAACACTCTTTCTGTAGAAAATGCAAGTGGACATTCGGAGCGCTAAGAGGGTAATAGTGGAAAAAGGAATATATTCAAATATAAACTACACAGTAGCATTCTGTGAAAATTCTTTCTGTTCTGTGCATTCAACTAACAGAGTTGAACCTTACTTTTGATTGAGCCGTTCTGAAACACTCTTTCTGTAGAAACTGCAATTGGACATGCTAAGCGCTAAGAGGCCTACATTGGGAAAAAGAATATCTTTAAATAAAAACTACACAGATGCATTCTGTGAAACTTATTTCTGATCTGTAAATTCAGTTAACAGAGATAAAACATATTTTTGATTGAGCAGTTATGAAACACTCTTTTTGTAGAAAATGCAAGTGGAGATTCGCAGCGCTAAGAGGGTTATAGTGGAAAAAGGAATGTCATCAAATATAAACTACACAGAATCATTCGGTGAAACTTCTTTCTGATCTGTGCATTCAGCTAACAGAGTTAAACCATACTTTTGATTGAGCAGATCTGAACACTCTTTCTGTGGAAAATGCAACTGGACATTTGGAGCGCTAAGAGCGTAGTAGTGGAAAAAGGAATATATTCAAATATAAACTACACAGAAGCATTCTGTGAAACTTCTTTCTGATCTGAGCATTCAGCTAACAGAGTTAAACCATACTTTTGATTGAGCAGTTTTGAAACACACTGTCTGTAAAAAATGCAACTGGACATTCGTAGCGCTAAGTGGGTAATAGTGGAAAAAAGAATATGTTCAAATATAAACTACACAGAAGCATTGTATGAAACTTCTTTCTGTTCTGTGCATTCAACTAACAGAGTTGAACCTTACTTTTGATTGAGCCGTTCTGAAACACTCTTTCTGTAGAAACTGCAATTGGACATTCTGAGCGCTAAGAGGCCTATATTGGGAAAAAGAATGTCTACAAATAAAAACTACACAGAAGAATTGTGTGAAACTACTTTCTGTTCTGTTTGTTCAACTAAAAGAGTTGAACCTTAGTTTTGATTGAGCCGTTCTGAAACACTCTTTCTGTAGAAAATGCAAGTGGACATTCGGAGCGCTAAGAGGGTAATAGTGGAAAAAGGAATGTCTCCAAATATAAACTACACAGAATCATTCTGTGAAACTTCTTTCTGATCTGTGCATTCAGCTAACAGATTTAAACCATACTTTTGATTGAGCAGATCTGAACACACTTTCTGTAGAAAATGCAACTGGACATTTGAAGCGCTAAGAGAGTAGTAGTGGAAAAAGGAATATATTCAAATATAAACTACTCAGAAGCATTCTGTGAAACTTCTTTCTGATCTGAGCATTCAGCTAACAGAATTAAACCATACTTTTGATTGAGCAGTTTTGAAACACTCTGTCTGTAGAAAATGCAACTGGACATTCGTAGCGCTAAGTGGGTAATAGTGGAAAAAAGAATGTGTTCAAATATAAACTACACAGAAGCATTGTATGAAACTTCTTTCTGTTCTGTGCATTCAACTAACAGAGTTGAACCTTACTTTTGATTGAGCCTTTCTGAAACACTCTTTCTGTAGAAACTGCAATTGGACATTCTGAGCGCTAAGAGGCCTCTATTGGGAAAAATAATATCTTCAAATAAAAACTACACAGAAGCATTGTGTGAAACTTATTTCTGATATGTTCATTAAGCTAACAGAGTTAAACCATACTTTTGATTGCGCAGTTCTGAACACTCTTTCTGTAGAAAATGCAAGTGGACATTCGGAGCGCTAAGAGGGTAATAGTGGAAAAAGGAATATATTCAAATATAAACTACACAGTAGCATTCTGTGAAAATTCTTTCTGTTCTGTGCATTCAACTAACAGAGTTGAACCTTACTTTTGATTGAGCCGTTCTGAAACACTCTTTCTGTAGAAACTGCAATTGGACATGCTAAGCGCTAAGAGGCCTACATTGGGAAAAAGAATATCTTTAAATAAAAACTACACAGATGCATTCTGTGAAACTTATTTCTGATCTGTAAATTCAGTTAACAGAGATAAAACATATTTTTGATTGAGCAGTTATGAAACACTCTTTTTGTAGAAAATGCAAGTGGAGATTCGCAGCGCTAAGAGGGTTATAGTGGAAAAAGGAATGTCATCAAATATAAACTACACAGAATCATTCGGTGAAACTTCTTTCTGATCTGTGCATTCAGCTAACAGAGTTAAACCATACTTTTGATTGAGCAGATCTGAACACTCTTTCTGTGGAAAATGCAACTGGACATTTGGAGCGCTAAGAGCGTAGTAGTGGAAAAAGGAATATATTCAAATATAAACTACACAGAAGCATTCTGTGAAACTTCTTTCTGATCTGAGCATTCAGCTAACAGAGTTAAACCATACTTTTGATTGAGCAGTTTTGAAACACACTGTCTGTAAAAAATGCAACTGGACATTCGTAGCGCTAAGTGGGTAATAGTGGAAAAAAGAATATGTTCAAATATAAACTACACAGAAGCATTGTATGAAACTTCTTTCTGTTCTGTGCATTCAACTAACAGAGTTGAACCTTACTTTTGATTGAGCCGTTCTGAAACACTCTTTCTGTAGAAACTGCAATTGGACATTCTGAGCGCTAAGAGGCCTATATTGGGAAAAAGAATGTCTACAAATAAAAACTACACAGAAGAATTGTGTGAAACTACTTTCTGTTCTGTTTGTTCAACTAAAAGAGTTGAACCTTAGTTTTGATTGAGCCGTTCTGAAACACTCTTTCTGTAGAAAATGCAAGTGGACATTCGGAGCGCTAAGAGGGTAATAGTGGAAAAAGGAATGTCTCCAAATATAAACTACACAGAATCATTCTGTGAAACTTCTTTCTGATCTGTGCATTCAGCTAACAGATTTAAACCATACTTTTGATTGAGCAGATCTGAACACACTTTCTGTAGAAAATGCAACTGGACATTTGAAGCGCTAAGAGAGTAGTAGTGGAAAAAGGAATATATTCAAATATAAACTACTCAGAAGCATTCTGTGAAACTTCTTTCTGATCTGAGCATTCAGCTAACAGAATTAAACCATACTTTTGATTGAGCAGTTTTGAAACACTCTGTCTGTAGAAAATGCAACTGGACATTCGTAGCGCTAAGTGGGTAATAGTGGAAAAAAGAATATGTTCAAATATAAACTACACAGAAGCATTGTATGAAACTTCTTTCTGTTCTGTGCATTCAACTAACAGAGTTGAACCTTACTTTTGATTGAGCCTTTCTGAAACACTCTTTCTGTAGAAACTGCAATTGGACATTCTGAGCGCTAAGAGGCCTCTATTGGGAAAAATAAAATCTTCAAATAAAAACTACACAAGAGCGTTGTGTGAAACTTATTTCTGATATGTTCATTAAGCTAACAGAGTTAAACCATACTTTTGATTGCGCACTTCTGAACACTCTTTCTGTAGAAAATGCAAGTGGACATTCGGAGCGCTAAGAGGGTAATAGTGGAAAAAGGAATATATTCAAATATAAACTACACAGTAGCATTCTGTGAAAATTCTTTCTGTTCTGTGCATTCAACTAACAGAGTTGAACCTTACTTTTGATTGAGCCGTTCTGAAACACTCTTTCTGTGGAAACTGCAATTGGACATGCTAAGCGCTAAGAGGCCTACATTGGGAAAAAGAATATCTTCAAATAAAAACTACACAGATGCATTCTGTGAAACTTATTTCTGATCTGTAAATTCAGTTAACAGAGATAAAACATATTTTTGATTGAGCAGTTATGAAACACTCTTTTTGTAGAAAATGCAAGTGTAGATTCGGAGCGCTAAGAGGGTAATAGTGGAAAAAGGAATGTCTTCAAATATAAACTACACAGAATCATTCGGTGAAACTTCTTTCTGATATGTGCATTCAGCTAACAGAGTTAAACCATACTTTTGATTGAGCAGATCTGAACACTCTTTCTGTAGAAAATGCAACTGGACATTTGGAGCGCTAAGAGCGTAGTAGTGGAAAAAGGAATATATTCAAATATAAACTACACAGAAGCATTCTGTGAAACTTCTTTCTGATCTGAGCATTCAACTAACAGAGTTAAACCATACTTTTGATTGAGCAGTTTTGAAACACTCTGTCTGTAGAAAATGCAACTGGACATTCGTAGCGCTAAGTGGGTAATAGTGGAAAAAAAATATGTTCAAATATAAACTACACAGAAGCATTGTATGAAACTTCTTTCTGTTCTGTGCATTCAACTAACAGAGTTGAACCTTACTTTTGATTGAGCCGTTGTGAAACACTCTTTCTGTAGAAACTGCAATTGGACATTCTGAGCGCTAAGAGGCCTATATTGGGAAAAAGAATGTCTACAAATAAAAACTACACAGAAGAATTGTGTGAAACTTCTTTCTGTTCTGTTTGTTCAACTAAAAGAGTTGAACCTTAGTTTTGATTGAGCCGTACTGAAACACTCATTCTGTAGAAAATGCAAGTGGAGATTCGGAGCGCTAAGAGGGTTATAGTGGAAAAAGGAATGTCTCCAAATATAAACTACACAGAATCATTCTGTGAAAATTCTTTCTGATCTGTGCATTCAGCTAACAGAGTTAAACCATACTTTTGATTGAGCAGATCTGAACACTCTTTCTGTAGAAAATGCTACTGGACATTTTGAGCGCTAAGAGATTAGTAGTGGAAAAAGGAATATATTCAAATATAAACTACACAGAAGCATTCTGTGAAACTTCTTTCTGATCTGAGCTTTCAGCTAACAGAGTTAAACCATACTTTTGATTGAGCAGTTTTGAAACACTCTGTCTGTAGAAAATGCAACTGGACATTCATAGCGCTAAGCGGGTAATAGTGGAAAAAAGAATATTTTCAAATATAAACTACACAGAAGCATTGTATGAAATTTCTTTCTGTTCTGTGCATTCAACTAACAGAGTTGAACCTTACTTTTGATTGAGCCTTTCTGAAACACTCTTTCTGTAGAAACTGCAATTGGACATTCTGAGCGCTAAGAGGCCTATATTGCGAAAAATAATATCTTCAAATAAAAACTTCACAGAAGCATTGTGTGAAACTTATTTCTGATATGTTCATTAAGCTAACAGAGTTAAACCATACTTTTGATTGCGCAGTTCTGAACACTCTTTCTGTAGAAAATGCAAGTGGACATTCCGAGCGCTAAGAGGGTAATAGTGGAAAAAGGAATATATTCAAATATAAACTACACAGTAGCATTCTGTGAAAATTCTTTCTGTTCTGTGCGTTCAACTAACAGAGTTGAACCTTACTTTTGATTGAGCCGTTCTGAAACACTCTTTCTGGAGAAACTGCAATTGGACATTCTGAGCGCTAAGAGGCCTATATTGGGAAAAAGAATGTCTACAAATAAAAACTACACAGAAGAATTGTGTGAAACTTCTTTCTGTTCTGTTTGTTCAACTAAAAGCGTTGAACCTTAGTTTTGATTGAGCCGTTCTGAAACACTCTTTCTGTAGAAAATGCAAGTGGAGATTCGGAGCGCTAAGAGGGTCATAGTGGAAAAAGGAATGTCTCCAAATATAAACTACACAGAATCATTCTGTGAAACTTCTTTCTGATCTGTGCATTCAGCTAACAGAGTTAAACCATACTTTTGATTGAGCAGATCTGAACACTCTTTCTGTAGAAAATGCAACTGGACATTTGGAGCACTAAGAGAGTAGTAGTGGAAAAAGGAATATATTGAAATATAAACTACACAGAAGCATTCTGTGAAACTTCTTTCTGATCTGAGCATTCAGCCAGCAGAGTTAAACCATACTTTGATTGAGCAGTTTTGAAACACTCTGTCTGTAGAAAATGCAACTGGACATTCGTAGCACTAAGTAGGTAATAGTGGAAAAAAGAATATGTTCAAATATAAACTACACAGAAGCATTGTATGAAACTTCTTTCTGTTCTGTGCATTCAACTAACAGAGTTGAACCTTACTTTTGATTGAGCCTTTCAGAAACACTCTTTCTGTAGAAACTGCAATTGGACATTCTGAGCGCTAAGAGGGCTCTATTGGGAAAAATAATATCTTCAAATAAAAACTAAACAGAAGCATTGTGTGAAACTTATTTCTGATATGTTCATTAAGCTAACAGAGTTAAACCATACTTTTGATTGCGCAGTTCTGAACACTCTTTCTGTAGAAAATGCAAGTGGACTTTCGGAGCGCTAAGAGGGTAATAGTGGAAAAAGGAATATATTCAAATATAAACTACACAGTAGCATTCTGTGAAAATTCTTTCTGTTCTGTGCATTCAACTAACAGAGTTGAACCTTACTTTTGATTGAGCCGTTCTGAAACACTCTTTCTGTAGAAACTGCAATTGGACATGCTAAGCGCTAAGAGGCCTACATTGGGAAAAAGAATATCTTCAAATAAAAACTACACAGATGCATTCTGTGAAACTTATTTCTGATCTGTAAATTCAGTTAACAGAGATAAAACATATTTTTGATTGAGCAGTTATGAAACACTCTTTTTGTAGAAAATGCAAGTGGAGATTCGGAGCGCTAAGAGGGTAATAGTGGAAAAACAAATGTCTTCAAATATAAACTACACAGAATCATTCGGTGAAACTTCTTTCTGATCTGTGCATTCAGCTAACAGAGTTAAACCATACTTTTGATTGAGCAGATCTGAACACTCTTTCTGTAGAAAATGCAACTGGACATTTGGAGCGCTAAGAGCGTAGTAGTGGAAAAAGGAATATATTCAAATATAAACTACACAGAAGCATTCTGTGAAACTTCTTTCTGATCTGAGCATTCAGCTAACAGAGTTAAACCATACTTTTGATTGAGCAGTTTTGAAACACTCTGTCTGTAGAAAATGCAACTGGACATTCGTAGCCCTAAGTGGGTAATAGTGGAAAAAGAATATGTTCAAATATAAACTACACAGAAGCATTGTATGAAACTACTTTCTGTTCTGTGCATTCAACTAACTGAGTTGAGCTTTACTTTTGATTGAGCCGTTCTGAAACACTCTTTGTGTAGAAACTGCAATTGGACATTCTGAGCGCTAAGAGGCCTATATTGAGAAAAAGAATGTCTACAAATAAAAACTACACAGAAGAATTGTGTGAAACTTCTTTCTGTTCTGTTTGTTCAACTGAAAGAGTTGAACCTTAGTTTTGATTGAGCCGTTCTGAAACACTCTTTCTGTAGAAAATGCAAGTGGAGATTCGGAGCGCTAAGAGGGTAATAGTGGAAAAAGGAATGTCTCCAGATATAAACTACACAGAATCATTCTGTGAAACTTTTTTCTGATCTGTGCATTCAGCTAACAGAGTTAAACCATACTTTTGATTGAGCAGATCTGAACACTCTTTCTGTAGAAAATGCAACTGGACATTTGGAGCGCTAAGAGAGTTGTAGTGGAAAAAGGAATATATTCAAATGTAAACTACACAGAAGCATTCTGTGAAACTTCTTTCTGATCTGAGCATTCAGCTAACAGAGTTAAACCATACTTTTGATTGAGCAGTTTTGAAACACTCTGTCTGTAGAAAATGCAACTGGACATTCGTACCGCTAAGTGGGTAATAGTGGAAAAAAGAATATGTTCAAATATAAACTACACAGAAGCATTGTATGAAACTACTTTCTGTTCTGTGCATTCAACTAACAGAGTTGAACCTTACTTTTGATTGAGCCTTTCTGAAACACTCTTTCTGTAGAAACTGCAATTGGACATTCTGAGCCCTAAGAGGCCTATATTGGGAAAAAAAATATCTTCAAATAAAAACTACACAGAAGCATTGTGTGAAACTTATTTCTGATATGTTCATTAAGCTAACAGAGTTAAACCATACTTTTGATTGCGCAGTTCTGAACACTCTTTCTGTAGAAAATGCAAGTGGACATTCGGAGCGCTAAGAGAGTAGTAGTGGAAAAAGGAATATATTCAAATATAAACTACACAGTGGCATTCTGTGAAAATTCTTTCTGTTCTGTGCATTCAACTAACAGAGTTGAACCTTACTTTTGATTGAGCCGTTCTGAAACACTCTTTCTGTAGAAACTGCAATTGGACATGCTAAGCGCTAAGAGGCCTACATTGGGAAAAAGAATATCTTCAAATAAAAACTACACAGATGCATTCTGTGAAACATATTTCTGATCTGTAAATTCAGTTAACAGAGATAAAACATATTTTTGATTGAGCAGTTATGAAACACTCTTTTTGTAGAAAATGCAAGTGGAGATTCGAAGCGCTAAGAGGGTAATAGTGGAAAAAGGAATGTCTTCAAATATAAACTACACAGAATCATTCGGTGAAACTTCTTTCTGATCTGTGCATTCAGCTAACAGAGTTAAACCATACTTTTGATTGTGCAGATCTGAACACTCTTTCTGTAGAAAATGCAACTGGACATTTGGAGCGCTAAGAGCGTAGTAGTGGAAAAAGGAATATATTCAAATATAAACTACACAGAAGCATTCTGTGAAACTTCTTTCTGATCTGAGCATTCAGCTAACAGAGTTAAACAATACTTTTGATTGAGCAGTTTTGAAACACTCTGTCTGTAGAAAATGCAACTGGACATTCGTAGCGCTAAGTGGGTAATAGTGGAAAAATGAATATGTTCAAATATAAACTACACAGAAGCATTGTATGAAACTTCTTTCTGTTCTGTGCATTCAACTTACAGAGTTGAACCTTACTTTTGATTGAGCCGTTCTGTAACACTCTTTCTGTAGAAACTGCAATTGGACATTCTGAGCGCTAAGAGGCCTATATTGGGAAAAAGAATGTCTACAAATAAAAACTACACAGAAGAATTGTGTGAAACTTCTTTCTGTTCTGTTTGTTCAACTAAAAGAGTTGAACCTTAGTTTTGATTGAGCCGTTCTGAAACACTCTTTCTGTAGAAAATGCAAGTGGAGATTCGGAGCGCTAAGAGGGTAATAGTGGAAAAAGGAATGTCTCCAAATATAAACTACACAGAATCATTCTGTGAAACTTCTTTCGGATCTGTGCATTCAGCTAACGGAGTTAAACCATACTTTTGATTGAGCAGATCTGAACACTCTTTCTGTAGAAAATGCAACTGGCCATTTGGAGCGCTAAGAGAGTAGTAGTGGAAAAAGGAATATATTCAAATATAAACTACACAGAAGCATTCTGTGAAACTCCTTTCTGATCTGAGCATTCAGCTAACAGAGCTAAACCATACTTTTGATTGAGCAGTTTTGAAACACTCTGTCTGTAGAAAATGCAACTGGACATTTGGAGCGGTAAGAGAGTAGTAGTGGAAAAAGGAAAATATTCAAATATAAACTACACAGAAGCATTCTGTGAAACTTCTTTCGGATCTGAGCATTCAGCTAACAGAATTAAACCATACTTTTGATTGAGCAGTTTTGAAACACTCTGTCTGTAGAAAATGCAACTGGACATTCGTAGCGCTAAGTGGGTAATAGTGGAAAAAAGAATATGTTCAAATATTAACTACACAGAAGCATTGTATGAAACTTCTTTCTGTTCTGTGCATTCAACTAACAGAGTTGAACCTTACTTTTGATTGAGCCTTTCTGAAACACTCTTTCTGTAGAAACTGCAATTGAACATTCTGAGCGCTAAGAGGCCTCTATTGGGAAAAATAATATCTTCAAATAAAAACTACACAGAAGCATTGTGTGAAACTTATTTCTGATATGTTCATTAAGCTAACAGAGTTAAACCATACTTTTGATTGCGCAGTTCTGAACACTCTTTCTGTAGAAAATGCAAGTGGACATTCGGAGCGCTGAGGGTAATAGTGGAAAAAGGAATATATTCAAATAAAAACTACACAGTGGCATTCTGTGAAAATTCTTTCTGTTCTGTGCATTCAACTAACAGAGTTGAACCTTACTTTTGATTGAGCCGTTCTGAAACACTCTTTCTGTAGAAACTGCAATTGGACATGCTAAGCGCTAAGAGGCCTACATTGGGAAAAAGAATATCTTCAAATAAAAACTACACAGATGCATTCTGTGAAACTTATTTCTGATCTGTAAATTCAGTTAACACAGATAAAATATATTTTTGATTGAGCAGTTATGAAACACTCTTTTTGTAGAAAATGCAAGTGGAGTTTCGGAGCGCTAAGCGGGTAATAGTGGAAAAAGGAATGTCTTCAAATATAAACTACACAGAATCATTCGGTGAAACTTCTTTCTGATCTGTGCATTCAGCTAACAGAGTTAAACCATACTTTTGATTGAGCAGCTCTGAACACTCTTTCTGTAGAAAATGCAACTGGACATTTGGAGCGCTAAGAGCGTAGTAGTGGAAAAAGGAATATATTCAAATATAAACTACACAGAAGCATTCTGTGAAACTTCTTTCTGATCTGAGCATTCAGCTAACAGAGTTAAACCATACTTTTGATTGAGCTGTTTTGAAACACTCTGTCTGTAGAAAATGCAACTGGACATTCGTAGCGCTAAGTGGGTAATAGTGGAAAAAAGAATATGTTCAAATATAAACTACACAGAAGCATTGTATGAAACTCCTTTCTGTTCTGTGCATTCAACTAACAGAGTTGAACCCTACTTTTGATTGAGCCGTTCTGAAACACTCTTTCTGTAGAAACTGCAATTGGACATTCTGAGCGCTAAGAGGCCTATATTGGGAAAAAGAATGTCTACAAATAAAAACTACACAGAAGAATTGTGTGAAACTTCTTTCTGTTCTGTTTGTTCAACTAAAAGAGTTGAACCTTAGTTTTGATTGAGCCGTTCTGAAACACTCTTTCTGTAGAAAATGCAAGTGGAGATTCGGAGAGCTAAGAGGGTAATAGTGGAAAAAGGAATGTCTCCAAATATAAACTACACAGAATCATTATGTGAAACTTCTTTCTGATCTGTGCATTCAGCTAACAGAGTTAAACCATACTTTTGATTGAGCAGATCTGAACACTCTTTCTGTAGAGAATGCAACTGGACATTTGGAGCGCTAACAGAGTAGTAGTGGAAAAAGGAATATATTCAAATATAAACTACACAGAAGCATTCTGTGAAACTTCTTTCTGATCTGAGCATTCAGCTAACAGAGTTAAACCATACTTTTGATTGAGCAGTTTTGAAACACTCTGTCTGTAGAAAATGCAACTGGACATTTGGAGCGCTAAGAGAGTAGTAGTGGAAAAAGGAATATATTCAAATATAAACTACACAGAAGCATTCTGTGAAACTTCTTTGTGATCTGAGCATTCAGCTAACAGAGTTAAACCATACTTTTGATTGAGCAGTTTTGAAACACTCTGTCTGTAGAAAATGCAACTGGACATTCTTAGCGCTAAGTGGGTAATAGTGGAAAAAAGAATATGTTCAAATATAAACTACACAGAAGCATTGTATGAAACTTCTTTCTGTTCTGTGCATTCAACTAACAGAGTTGAACCTTACTTTTGATTGAGACTTTCTGAAACACTCTTTCTGTAGAAACTGCAATTGGACATTCTGAGCGCTAAGAGGCCTCTATTGGGAAAAATAATATCTTCAAATAAAAACTACACAGAAGCATTGTGTGAAACTTATTTCTGATATGTTCATTAAGCTAACAGAGTTAAACCATACTTTTGATTGAGCAGTTCTGAACACACTTTCTGTAGAAAATGCAAGTGGACATTCGGGGCGCTAAGAGGGTAATAGTGGAAAAAGGAATATATTCAAATATAAACTACACAGTGGCATTCTGTGAAAATTCTTTCTGTTCTGTGCATTCAACTAACAGAGTTGAACCTTACTTTTGATTGAGCCGTTCTGAAACACTCTTTCTGTAGAAACTGCAATTGGACATGCTAAGCGCTAAGAGGCCTACATTGGGAAAAAGAATATCTTCAAATAAAAACTACACAGATGCATTCTGTGAAACATATTTCTGATCTGTAAATTCAGTTAACAGAGATAAAACATATTTTTGATTGAGCAGTTATGAAACACTCTTTTTGTAGAAAATGCAAGTGGAGATTCGAAGCGCTAAGAGGGTAATAGTGGAAAAAGGAATGTCTTCAAATATAAACTACACAGAATCATTCGGTGAAACTTCTTTCTGATCTGTGCATTCAGCTAACAGAGTTAAACCATACTTTTGATTGTGCAGATCTGAACACTCTTTCTGTAGAAAATGCAACTGGACATTTGGAGCGCTAAGAGCGTAGTAGTGGAAAAAGGAATATATTCAAATATAAACTACACAGAAGCATTCTGTGAAACTTCTTTCTGATCTGAGCATTCAGCTAACAGAGTTAAACAATACTTTTGATTGAGCAGTTTTGAAACACTCTGTCTGTAGAAAATGCAACTGGACATTCGTAGCGCTAAGTGGGTAATAGTGGAAAAATGAATATGTTCAAATATAAACTACACAGAAGCATTGTATGAAACTTCTTTCTGTTCTGTGCATTCAACTTACAGAGTTGAACCTTACTTTTGATTGAGCCGTTCTGTAACACTCTTTCTGTAGAAACTGCAATTGGACATTCTGAGCGCTAAGAGGCCTATATTGGGAAAAAGAATGTCTACAAATAAAAACTACACAGAAGAATTGTGTGAAACTTCTTTCTGTTCTGTTTGTTCAACTAAAAGAGTTGAACCTTAGTTTTGATTGAGCCGTTCTGAAACACTCTTTCTGTAGAAAATGCAAGTGGAGATTCGGAGCGCTAAGAGGGTAATAGTGGAAAAAGGAATGTCTCCAAATATAAACTACACAGAATCATTCTGTGAAACTTCTTTCTGACCTGTGCATTCAGCTAACAGAGTTAAACCATACTTTTGATTGAGCAGATCTGAACACTCTTTCTGTAGAAAATGCAACTGGACATTTGGAGCGCTAACAGAGTAGTAGTGGAAAAAGGAATATATTCAAATATAAACTACACAGAAGCATTCTGTGAAACTTCTTTCTGATCTGAGCATTCAGCTAACAGAGTTAAACCATACTTTTGATTGAGCAGTTTTGAAACACTCTGTCTGTAGAAAATGCAACTGGACATTCGTAGCGCTAAGTGGGTAATAGTGGAAAAAAGAATATGTTCAAATATAAACTACACAGAAGCATTGTATGAAACTTTTTTCTGTTCTGTGCATTCAACTTACAGAGTTGAACCTTACTTTTGATTGAGCCGTTCTGAAACACTCTTTCTGTAGAAACTGCAATTGGACATTCTGAGCTCTAAGAGGCCTATACTGGGAAAAAGAATGTCTACAAATAAAAACTACCCAGAAGAATTGTGTGAAACTTCTTTCTGTTCTGTTTGTTCAACTAAAAGAGTTGAACCTTAGTTTTGATTGAGCCGTTCTGAAACACTCTTTCTGTAGAAAATGCAAGTGGAGATTCAGAGCGCTAAGAGGGTAATAGTGGAAAAAGGAATGTCTCCACATATAAACTACACAGAATCATTCTGTGAAACTTCTTTCTGATCTGTGCATTCAGCTAACAGATTTAAACCATACTTTTGATTGAGCAGATCTGAACACTCTTTCTGTAGAAAATGCAACTGGACATTTGGAGCGCTAAGAGAGTAGTAGTGGAAAAAGGAATATATTCAAATATAAACTACACAGAAGCATTCTGTGAAACTTCTTTCTGATCTGAGCATTCAGCTAACAGAGTTAAACCATACTTTTGATTGAGCAGTTTTGAAACACTCTGTCTGTAGAAAATGCAACTGGACATTCATAGCGCTAAGTGGGTAATAGTGGAAAAAGAATATGTTCAAATATAAACTACACCGAAGCATTGTATGAAATTTCTTTCTGTTCTGTGCATTCAACTAACAGAGTTAGGAGCTTACTTTTGATTGAGCCTTTCTGAAACACTCGTTCTGTAGAAACTGCAATTGGAAATTCTGAGCGCTAAGAGGCCTATATTGGGAAAAATAATATCTTCAAATAAAAACTTCACAGAAGCATTTTGTGAAAGTTATTTCTGATATGCTCATTAAGCTAACAGAGTTGAACCATACTTTTGATTGCGCAGTTCTGAACACTCTTTCTGTAGAAAATGCAAGTGGACATTCGGAGCGCTAAGAAGGTAATAGTGGAAAAAGGAATATATTCAAATATAAATTACACAGTAGCATTCTGTGAAAATTCTTTCTGTTCTGTGCGTTCAACTAACAGAGTTGAACCTTACTTTTGATTGAGCCGTTCTGAAACACTCTTTCTGTAGAAACTGCAATTGGACATGCTAAGCGCTAAGAGGCCTACATTGGGAAAAAGAATATCTTCAAATAAAAACTACACAGATGCATTCTGTGAAACTTATTTCTGATCTGTAAATTCAGTTAACAGAGATAAAACATATTTTTGATTGAGCAGTTATGAAACACTCTTTTTGTAGAAAATGCAAGTGGAGATTCGGAGCGCTAAGCGGGTAATAGTGGAAAAAGGAATGTCTTCAAATATAAACTACACAGAATCATTCGGTGAAACTTCTTTCTGATCTGTGCATTCAGCTAACAGAGTTAAACCATACTTTTGATTGAGCAGATCTGAACACTCTTTCTGTAGAAAATGCAACTGGACATTTGGAGCGCTAAGAGCGTAGTAGTGGAAAAAGTAATATATTCAAATATAAACTACACAGAAGCATTCTGTGAAACTTCTTTCTGATCTGAGCATTCAGCTAACAGAGTTAAACCATACTTTTGATTGAGCTGTTTTGAAACACTCTGTCTGTAGAAAATGCAACTGGACATTCGTAGCGCTAAGTGGGTAATAGTGGAAAAAAGAATATGTTCAAATATAAACTACACAGAAGCATTGTATGAAACTCCTTACTGTTCTGTGCATTCAACTAACAGAGTTGAACCTTACTTTTGATTGAGCCGTTCTGAAACACTCTTTCTGTAGAAACTGCAATTGGACATTCTGAGCGCTAAGAGGCCTATATTGGGAAAAAGAATGTCTACAAATAAAAACTACACAGAAGAATTGTGTGAAACTTCTTTCTGTTCTGTTTGTTCAACTAAAAGAGTTGAACCTTAGTTTTGATTGAGCCGTTCTGAAACACTCTTTCTGTAGAAAATGCAAGTGGAGATTCGGAGAGCTAAGAGGGTAATAGTGGAAAAAGGAATGTCTCCAAATATAAACTACACAGAATCATTATGTGAAACTTCTTTCTGATCTGTGCATTCAGCTAACGGAGTTAAACCATACTTTTGATTGAGCAGATCTGAACATTCTTTCTGTAGAGAATGCAACTGGACATTTGGAGCGCTAACAGAGTAGTAGTGGAAAAAGGAATATATTCAAATATAAACGACACAGAAGCATTCTGTGAAACTTCTTTCTGATCTGAGCATTCAGCTAACGGAGTTAAACCATACTTTTGATTGAGCAGTTTTGAAACACTCTGTCTGTAGAAAATGCAACTGGACATTTGGAGCGCTAAGAGAGTAGTAGTGGAAAAAGGAATATATTCAAATATAAACTACACAGAAGCATTCTGTGAAACTTCTTTGTGATCTGAGCATTCAGCTAACAGAGTTAAACCATACTTTTGATTGAGCAGTTTTGAAACACTCTGTCTGTAGAAAATGCAACTGGACATTCTTTGCGCTAAGTGGGTAATAGTGGAAAAAAGAATATGTTCAAATATAAACTACACAGAAGCATTGTATGAAACTTCTTTCTGTTCTGTGCATTCAACTAACAGAGTTGAACCTTACTTTTGATTGAGCCTTTCTGAAACACTCTTTCTGTAGAAACTGCAATTGGACATTCTGAGCGCTAAGAGGCCTCTATTGGGAAAAATAATATCTTCAAATAAAAACTACACAGAAGCATTGTGTGAAACTTATTTCTGATATGTTCATTAAGCTAACAGAGTTAAACCATACTTTTGATTGAGCAGTTCTGAACACTCTTTCTGTAGAAAATGCAAGTGGACATTCGGAGCGCTAAGAGGGTAATAGTGGAAAAAGGAATATATTCAAATATAAACTACACAGTGGCATTCTGTGAAAATTCTTTCTGTTCTGTGCATTCAACTAACAGAGTTGAACCTTACTTTTGATTGAGCCCTTCTGAAACACTCTTTCTGTAGAAACTGCAATTGGACATGCTAAGCGCTAAGAGGCCTACATTGAGAAAAAGAATATCTTCAAATAAAAACTACACAGATGCATTCTGTGAAACTTATTTCTGATCTGTAAATTCAGTTAACAGAGATAAAACATATTTTTGATTGAGCAGTTATGAAACACGCTTTTTGTAGAAAATGCAAGTGGAGATTCGGAGCGCTAAGAGAGTAATAGTGGAAAAAGGAATGTCTTCAAATATAAACTACACAGAATCATTCGGTGAAACTTCTTTCTGATCTGTGCATTCAGCTAACAGAGTTAAACCATACTTTTGATTGAGCAGATCTGAACACTCTTTCTGTAGAAAATGCAACTGGACATTTGGAGCGCTAAGAGCGTAGTAGTGGAAAAAGGAATATATTCAAATATAAACTACACAGAAGCATTCTGTGAAAATTCTTTCTGATCTGAGCATTCAGCTAACAGAGTTAAACCATACTTTTGATTGAGCAGTTTTGAAACACTCTGTCTGTAGAAAATGCAACTGGACATTCGTAGCGCTAAGTGGGTAATAGTTGAAAAAAGAATATGTTCAAATATAAACTACACAGAAGCATTGTATGAAACTTCTTTCTGTTCTGTGCATTCAATTTACAGAGTTGAACCTTACTTTTGATTGAGCCTTTCTGAAACACTCTTTCTGTAGAAACTGCAATTGGACATTCTGAGCGCTAAGAGGCCTATATTGGGAAAAAGAATGTCTACAAATAATAACTACACAGAAGAATTGTGTGAAACTTCTTTCTGTTCTGTTTGTTCAACTAAAAGAGTTGAACCTTAGTTTTGATTGAGCCGTTCTGAAACACTCTTTGTGTAGAAAATGCAAGGGGAGTTTCGGAGCGCTTAGAGGGTAATAGTGGAAAAAGGAATGTCTCCAAATATAAACTACACAGAATCATTCTGTGAAACTTCTTTCTGATCTGTGCATTCAGCTAACAGAGTTAAACCATACTTTTGATTGAGCAGATCTGAACACTCTTTCTGTAGAAAATGCAACTGGACATTTGGAGCGCTAACAGAGTAGTAGTGGAAAAAGGAATATATTCAAATATAAACTACACAGAAGCATTCTGTGAAACTTCTTTCTGATCTGAGCATTCAGCTAACAGAGTTAAACCATACTTTTGATTGAGCAGTTTTGAAACTCTCTGTCTGTAGAAAATGCAACTGGGCATTTGGAGCGCTAAGAGAGTAGTAGTGGAAAAAGGAATATATTCAAATATAAACTACACAGAAGCATTCTGTGAAACTTCTTTCTGATCTGAGCATTCAGCTAACAGAGTTAAACCATACTTTTGATTGAGCAGTTTTGAAACACTCTGTCTGTAGAAAATGCAACTGGACATTCGTAGCGCTAAGTGGGTAATAGTGGAAAAAAGAATATGTTCAAATATAAACTACACAGAAGCATTGTATGAAACTTCTTTCTGTTCTGTGCATTCAACTTACAGATTTGAACCTTACTTTTGATTGAGCCGTTCTGAAACACTCTTTCTGTAGAAACTGCAATTGGACATTCTGAGCTCTAAGAGGCCTATACTGGGAAAAAGAATGTCTACAAATAAAAAGTACACAGAAGAATTGTGTGAAACTTCTTTCTGTTCTGTTTGTTCAACTAAAAGAGTTGAACCTTAGTTTTGATTGAGCCGTTCTGAAACACTCTTTCTGTAGAAAATGCAAGTGGAGATTCAGAGCGCTAAGAGGGTAATAGTGGAAAATGGAATGTCTCCAAATATAAACTACACAGAATCATTATGTGAAACTTCTTTCTGATCTGTGCATTCAGCTAACAGAGTTAAACCATACTTTTGATTGAGCAGATCTGAACACTCTTTCTGTAGAGAATGCAACTGGACATTTGGAGCGCTAACAGAGTAGTAGTGGAAAAAGGAATATATTCAAATATAAACTACACAGAAGCATTCTGTGAAACTTCTTTCTGATCTGAGCATTCAGCTAACAGAGTTAAACCATACTTTTGATTGAGCAGTTTTGAAACACTCTGTCTGTAGAAAATGCAACTGGACATTCGTAGCGCTAAGTGGGTAATAGTGGAAAAAGAATATGTTCAAATATAAACTACACCGAAGCATTGTATGAAATTTCTTTCTGTTCTGTGCATTCAACTAACAGAGTTAGGAGCTTACTTTTGATTGAGCCTTTCTGAAACACTCGTTCTGTAGAAACTGCAATTGGAAATTCTGAGCGCTAAGAGGCCTATATTGGGAAAAATAATATCTTCAAATAAAAACTTCACAGAAGCATTGTGTGAAAGTTATTTCTGATATGCTCATTAAGCTAACAGAGTTGAACCATACTTTTGATTGCGCAGTTCTGAACACTCTTTCTGTAGAAAATGCAAGTGGACATTCGGAGCGCTAAGAGGGTAATAGTGGAAAAAGGAATATATTCAAATATAAACTACACAGTAGCATTCTGTGAAAATTCTTTCTGTTCTGTGCGTTCAACTAACAGAGTTGAACCTTACTTTTGATTGAGCCGTTCTGAAACACTCTTTCTGTAGAAACTGCAATTGGACATGCTAAGCGCTAAGAGGCCTACATTGGGAAAAAGAATATCTTCAAATAAAAACTACACAGATGCATTCTGTGAAACTTATTTCTGATCTGTAAATTCAGTTAACAGAGATAAAATATATTTTTGATTGAGCAGTTATGAAACACTCTTTTTGTAGAAAATGCAAGTGGAGATTCGGAGCGCTAAGCGGGTAATAGTGGAAAAAGGAATGTCTTCAAATATAAACTACACAGAATCATTCGGTGAAACATCTTTCTGATCTGTGCATTCAGCTAACAGAGTTAAACCATAATTTTGATTGAGCAGATCTGAACACTCTTTCTGTAGAAAATGCAACTGGACATTTGGAGCGCTAAGAGCGTAGTAGTGGAAAAAGGAATATATTCAAATATAAACTACACAGAAGCATTCTGTGAAACTTCTTTCTGATCTGAGCATTCAGCTAACAGAGTTAAACCATACTTTTGATTGAGCTGTTTTGAAACACTCTGTCTGTAGAAAATGCAACTGGACATTCGTAGCGCTAAGTGGGTAATAGTGGAAAAAAGAATATGTTCAAATATAAACTACACAGAAGCATTGTATGAAACTCCTTTCTGTTCTGTGCATTCAACTAACAGAGTTGAACCTTACTTTTGATTGAGCCGTTCTGAAACACTCTTTCTGTAGAAACTGCAATTGGACATTCTGAGCGCTAAGAGGCCTATATTGGGAAAAAGAATGTCTACAAATAAAAACTACACAGAAGAATTGTGTGAAACTTCTTTCTGTTCTGTTTGTTCAACTAAAAGAGTTGAACCTTAGTTTTGATTGAGCCGTTCTGAAACACTCTTTCTGTAGAAAATGCAAGTGGAGATTCGGAGAGCTAAGAGGGTAATAGTGGAAAAAGGAATGTCTCCAAATATAAACTACACAGAATCATTATGTGAAACTTCTTTCTGATCTGTGCATTCAGCTAACAGAGTTAAACCATACTTTTGATTGAGCAGATCTGAACACTCTTTCTGTAGAGAATGCAACTGGACATTTGGAGCGCTAACAGAGTAGTAGTGGAAAAAGGAATATATTCAAATATAAACTACACAGAAGCATTCTGTGAAACTTCTTTCTGATCTGAGCATTCAGCTAACAGAGTTAAACCATACTTTTGATTGAGCAGTTTTGAAACACTCTGTCTGTAGAAAATGCAACTGGACATTTGGAGCGCTAAGAGAGTAGTAGTGGAAAAAGGAATATATTCAAATATAAACTACACAGAAGCATTCTGTGAAACTTCTTTGTGATCTGAGCATTCAGCTAACAGAGTTAAACCATACTTTTGATTGAGCAGTTTTGAAACACTCTGTCTGTAGAAAATGCAACTGTACATTCTTAGCGCTAAGTGGGTAATAGTGGAAAAAAGAATATGTTCAAATATAAACTACACAGAAACATTGTATGAAACTTCTTTCTGTTCTGTGCATTCAACTAACAGAGTTGAACCTTACTTTTGATTGAGCCTTTCTGAAACACTCTTTCTGTAGAAACTGCAATTGGACATTCTGAGCGCTAAGAGGCCTCTATTGGGAAAAATAATATCTTCAAATAAAAACTACACAGAAGCATTGTGTGAAACTTATTTCTGATATGTTCATTAAGCTAACAGAGTTAAACCATACTTTTGATTGAGCAGTTCTGAACACTCTTTCTGTAGAAAATGCAAGTGGACATTCGGGGCGCTAAGAGGGTAATATTGGAAAAAGGAATATATTCAAATATAAACTACACAGTGGCATTCTGTGAAAATTCTTTCTGTTCTGTGCATTCAACTAACAGAGTTGAACCTTACTTTTGATTGAGCCGTTCTGAAACACTCTTTCTGTAGAAACTGCAATTGGACATGCTAAGCGCTAAGAGGCCTACATTGAGAAAAAGAATATCTTCAAATAAAAACTACACAGATGCATTCTGTGAAACTTATTTCTGATCTGTAAATTCAGTTAACAGAGATAAAACATATTTTTGATTGAGCAGTTATGAAACACTCTTTTTGTAGAAAATGCAAGTGGAGATTCGGAGCGCTAAGAGAGTAATAGTGGAAAAAGGAATGTCTTCAAATATAAACTACACAGAATCATTCGGTGAAACTTCTTTCTGATCTGTGCATTCAGCTAACAGAGTTAAACCATACTTTTGATTGAGCAGATCTGAACACTCTTTCTGTAGAAAATGCAACTGGACATTTGGAGCGCTAAGAGCGTAGTAGTGGAAAAAGGAATATATTCAAATATAAACTACACAGAAGCATTCTGTGAAACTTCTTTCTGATCTGAGCATTCAGCTAACAGAGTTAAACCATACTTTTGATTGAGCAGTTTTGAAACACTCTGTCTGTAGAAAATGCAACTGGACATTCGTAGCGCTAAGTGGGTAATAGTGGAAAAAAGAATATGTTCAAATATAAACTACGCAGAAGCATTGTATGAAACTTCTTTCTGTTCTGTGCATTCAATTTACAGAGTTGAACCTTACTTTTGATTGAGCCTTTCTGAAACACTCTTTCTGTAGAAACTGCAATTGGACATTCTGAGCGCTAAGAGGCCTATATTGGGAAAAAGAATGTCTACAAATAATAACTACACAGAAGAATTGTGTGAAACTTCTTTCTGTTCTGTTTGTTCAACTAAAAGAGTTGAACTTTAGTTTTGATTGAGCCGTTCTGAAACACTCTTTGTGTAGAAAATGCAAGTGGAGTTTCGGAGCGCTAAGAGTGTAATAGTGGAAAAAGGAATGTCTCCAAATATAAACTACACAGAATCATTCTGTGAAACTTCTTTCTGATCTGTGCATTCAGCTAACAGAGTTAAACCATACTTTTGATTGAGCAGATCTGAACACTCTTTCTGTAGAAAATGCAACTGGACATTTGGAGCGCTAACAGAGTAGTAGTGGAAAAAGGAATATATTCAAATATAAACTACACAGAAGCATTCTGTGAAACTTCTTTCTGATCTGAGCATTCAGCTAACAGAGTTAAACCATACTTTTGATTGAGCAGTTTTGAAACTCTCTGTCTGTAGAAAATGCAACTGGACATTTGGAGCGCTAAGAGAGTAGTAGTGGAAAAAGGAATATATTCAAATATAAACTACACAGAAGCATTCTGTGAAACTTCTTTGTGATCTGAGCATTCAGCTAACAGAGTTAAACCATACTTTTGATTGAGCAGTTTTGAAACACTCTGTCTGTAGAAAATGCAACTGGACATTCGTAGCGCTAAGTGGGTAATAGTGGAAAAAAGAATATGTTCAAATATAAACTACACAGAAGCATTGTATGAAACTTCTTTCTGTTCTGTGCATTCAACTTACAGAGTTGAACCTTACTTTTGATTGAGCCGTTCTGAAACACTCTTTCTGTAGAAACTGCAATTGGACATTCTGAGCTCTAAGAGGCCTATACTGGGAAAAAGAATGTCTACAAATAAAAACTACACAGAAGAATTGTGTGAAACTTCTTTCTGTTCTGTTTGTTCAACTAAAAGAGTTGAACCTTTGTTTTGATTGAGCCGTTCTGAAACACTCTTTCTGTAGAAAATGCAAGTGGAGATTCAGAGCGCTAAGAGGGTAATAGTGGAAAAAGGAATGTCTCCACATATAAACTACACAGAATCATTCTGTGAAACTTCTTTCTGATCTGTGCATTCAGCTAACAGATTTAAACCATACTTTTGATTGAGCAGATCTGAACACTCTTTCTGTAGAAAATGCAACTGGACATTTGGAGCGCTAAGAGAGTAGTAGTGGAAAAAGGAATATATTCAAATATAAACTACACAGAAGCATTCTGTGAAACTTCTTTCTGATCTGAGCATTCAGCTAACAGAGTTAAACCATACTTTTGATTGAGCAGTTTTGAAACACTCTGTCTGTAGAAAATGCAACTGGACATTCGTAGCGCTAAGTGGGTAATAGTGGAAAAAGAATATGTTCAAATATAAACTACACCGAAGCATTGTATGAAATTTCTTTCTGTTCTGTGCATTCAACTAACAGAGTTAGGAGCTTACTTTTGATTGAGCCTTTCTGAAACCCTCGTTCTGTAGAAACTGCAATTGGAAATTCTGAGCGCTAAGAGGCCTATATTGGGAAAAATAATATCTTCAAATAAAAACTTCACAGAAGCATTGTGTGAAAGTTATTTCTGATATGCTCATTAAGCTAACAGAGTTGAACCATACTTTTGATTGCGCAGTTCTGAACACTCTTTCTGTAGAAAATGCAAGTGGACATTCGGAGCGCTAAGAGGGTAATAGTGGAAAAAGGAATATATTCAAATATAAACTACACAGTAGCATTCTGTGAAAATTCTTTCTGTTCTGTGCGTTCAACTAACAGAGTTGAACCTTACTTTTGATTGAGCCGTTCTGAAACACTCTTTCTGTAGAAACTGCAATTGGACATGCTAAGCGCTAAGAGGCCTACATTGGGAAAAAGAATATCTTCAAATAAAAACTACACAGATGCATTCTGTGAAACTTATTTCTGATCTGTAAATTCAGTTAACAGAGATAAAATATATTTTTGATTGAGCAGTTATGAAACACTCTTTTTGTAGAAAATGCAAGTGGAGATTCGGAGCGCTAAGCGGGTAATAGTGGAAAAAGGAATGTCTTCAAATATAAACTACACAGAATCATTCGGTGAAACTTCTTTCTGATCTGTGCATTCAGCTAACAGAGTTAAACCATACATTTGATTGAGCAGATCTGAACACTCTTTCTGTAGAAAATGCAACTGGACATTTGGAGCGCTAAGAGCGTAGTAGTGGAAAAAGGAATATATTCAAATATAAACTACACAGAAGCATTCTGTGAAACTTCTTTCTGATCTGAGCATTCAGCTAACAGAGTTAAACCATACTTTTGATTGAGCAGTTTTGAAACTCTCTGTCTGTAGAAAATGCAACTGGGCATTTGGAGCGCTAAGAGAGTAGTAGTGGAAAAAGGAATATATTCAAATATAAACTACACAGAAGCATTCTGTGAAACTTCTTTCTGATCTGAGCATTCAGCTAACAGAGTTAAACCATACTTTTGATTGAGCAGTTTTGAAACACTCTGTCTGTAGAAAATGCAACTGGACATTCGTAGCGCTAAGTGGGTAATAGTGGAAAAAAGAATATGTTCAAATATAAACTACACAGAAGCATTGTATGAAACTTCTTTCTGTTCTGTGCATTCAACTTACAGATTTGAACCTTACTTTTGATTGAGCCGTTCTGAAACACTCTTTCTGTAGAAACTGCAATTGGACATTCTGAGCTCTAAGAGGCCTATACTGGGAAAAAGAATGTCTACAAATAAAAACTACACAGAAGAATTGTGTGAAACTTCTTTCTGTTCTGTTTGTTCAACTAAAAGAGTTGAACCTTAGTTTTGATTGAGCCGTTCTGAAACACTCTTTCTGTAGAAAATGCAAGTGGAGATTCAGAGCGCTAAGAGGGTAATAGTGGAAAATGGAATGTCTCCACATATAAACTACACAGAATCATTCTGTGAAACTTCTTTCTGATCTGTGCATTCAGCTAACAGATTTAAACCATACTTTTGATTGAGCAGATCTGAACACTCTTTCTGTAGAAAATGCAACTGGACATTTGGAGCGCTAAGAGAGTAGTAGTGGAAAAAGGAATATATTCAAATATAAACTACACAGAAGCATTCTGTGAAACTTCTTTCTGATCTGAGCATTCAGCTAACAGAGTTAAACCATACTTTTGATTGAGCAGTTTTGAAACACTCTGTCTGTAGAAAATGCAACTGGACATTCGTAGCGCTAAGTGGGTAATAGTGGAAAAAGAATATGTTCAAATATAAACTACACCGAAGCATTGTATGAAATTTCTTTCTGTTCTGTGCATTCAACTAACAGAGTTAGGAGCTTACTTTTGATTGAGCCTTTCTGAAACACTCGTTCTGTAGAAACTGCAATTGGAAATTCTGAGCGCTAAGAGGCCTATATTGGGAAAAATAATATCTTCAAATAAAAACTTCACAGAAGCATTGTGTGAAAGTTATTTCTGATATGCTCATTAAGCTAACAGAGTTGAACCATACTTTTGATTGCGCAGTTCTGAACACTCTTTCTGTAGAAAATGCAAGTGGACATTCGGAGCGCTAAGAGGGTAATAGTGGAAAAAGGAATATATTCAAATATAAACTACACAGTAGCATTCTGTGAAAATTCTTTCTGTTCTGTGCGTTCAACTAACAGAGTTGAACCTTACTTTTGATTGAGCCGTTCTGAAACACTCTTTCTGTAGAAACTGCAATTGGACATGCTAAGCGCTAAGAGGCCTACATTGGGAAAAAGAATATCTTCAAATAAAAACTACACAGATGCATTCTGTGAAACTTATTTCTGATCTGTAAATTCAGTTAACAGAGATAAAATATATTTTTGATTGAGCAGTTATGAAACACTCTTTTTGTAGAAAATGCAAGTGGAGATTCGGAGCGCTAAGCGGGTAATAGTGGAAAAAGGAATGTCTTCAAATATAAACTACACAGAATCATTCGGTGAAACATCTTTCTGATCTGTGCATTCAGCTAACAGAGTTAAACCATAATTTTGATTGAGCAGATCTGAACACTCTTTCTGTAGAAAATGCAACTGGACATTTGGAGCGCTAAGAGCGTAGTAGTGGAAAAAGGAATATATTCAAATATAAACTACACAGAAGCATTCTGTGAAACTTCTTTCTGATCTGAGCATTCAGCTAACAGAGTTAAACCATACTTTTGATTGAGCTGTTTTGAAACACTCTGTCTGTAGAAAATGCAACTGGACATTCGTAGCGCTAAGTGGGTAATAGTGGAAAAAAGAATATGTTCAAATATAAACTACACAGAAGCATTGTATGAAACTCCTTTCTGTTCTGTGCATTCAACTAACAGAGTTGAACCTTACTTTTGATTGAGCCGTTCTGAAACACTCTTTCTGTAGAAACTGCAATTGGACATTCTGAGCGCTAAGAGGCCTATATTGGGAAAAAGAATGTCTACAAATAAAAACTACACAGAAGAATTGTGTGAAACTTCTTTCTGTTCTGTTTCTTCAACTAAAAGAGTTGAACCTTAGTTTTGATTGAGCCGTTCTGAAACACTCTTTCTGTAGAAAATGCAAGTGGAGATTCGGAGAGCTAAGAGGGTAATAGTGGAAAAAGGAATGTCTCCAAATATAAACTACACAGAATCATTATGTGAAACTTCTTTCTGATCTGTGCATTCAGCTAACAGAGTTAAACCATACTTTTGATTGAGCAGATCTGAACACTCTTTCTGTAGAGAATGCAACTGGACATTTGGAGCGCTAACAGAGTAGTAGTGGAAAAAGGAATATATTCAAATATAAACTACACAGAAGCATTCTGTGAAACTTCTTTCTGATCTGAGCATTCAGCTAACAGAGTTAAACCATACTTTTGATTGAGCAGTTTTGAAACACTCTGTCTGTAGAAAATGCAACTGGACATTTGGAGCGCTAAGAGAGTAGTAGTGGAAAAAGGAATATATTCAAATATAAACTACACAGAAGCATTCTGTGAAACTTCTTTGTGATCTGAGCATTCAGCTAACAGAGTTAAACCATACTTTTGATTGAGCAGTTTTGAAACACTCTGTCTGTAGAAAATGCAACTGGACATTCTTAGCGCTAAGTGGGTAATAGTGGAAAAAAGAATATGTTCAAATATAAACTACACAGAAACATTGTATGAAACTTCTTTCTGTTCTGTGCATTCAACTAACAGAGTTGAACCTTACTTTTGATTGAGCCTTTCTGAAACACTCTTTCTGTAGAAACTGCAATTGGACATTCTGAGCGCTAAGAGGCCTCTATTGGGAAAAATAATATCTTCAAATAAAAACTACACAGAAGCATTGTGTGAAACTTATTTCTGATATGTTCATTAAGCTAACAGAGTTAAACCATACTTTTGATTGAGCAGTTCTGAACACTCTTTCTGTAGAAAATGCAAGTGGACATTCGGGGCGCTAAGAGGGTAATATTGGAAAAAGGAATATATTCAAATATAAACTACACAGTGGCATTCTGTGAAAATTCTTTCTGTTCTGTGCATTCAACTAACAGAGTTGAACCTTACTTTTGATTGAGCCGTTCTGAAACACTCTTTCTGTAGAAACTGCAATTGGACATGCTAAGCGCTAAGAGGCCTACATTGAGAAAAAGAATATCTTCAAATAAAAACTACACAGATGCATTCTGTGAAACTTATTTCTGATCTGTAAATTCAGTTAACAGAGATAAAACATATTTTTGATTGAGCAGTTATGAAACACTCTTTTTGTAGAAAATGCAAGTGGAGATTCGGAGCGCTAAGAGAGTAATAGTGGAAAAAGGAATGTCTTCAAATATAAACTACACAGAATCATTCGGTGAAACTTCTTTCTGATCTGTGCATTCAGCTAACAGAGTTAAACCATACTTTTGATTGAGCAGATCTGAACACTCTTTCTGTAGAAAATGCAACTGGACATTTGGAGCGCTAAGAGCGTAGTAGTGGAAAAAGGAATATATTCAAATATAAACTACACAGAAGCATTCTGTGAAACTTCTTTCTGATCTGAGCATTCAGCTAACAGAGTTAAACCATACTTTTGATTGAGCAGTTTTGAAACACTCTGTCTGTAGAAAATGCAACTGGACATTCGTAGCGCTAAGTGGGTAATAGTGGAAAAAAGAATATGTTCAAATATAAACTACGCAGAAGCATTGTATGAAACTTCTTTCTGTTCTGTGCATTCAATTTACAGAGTTGAACCTTACTTTTGATTGAGCCTTTCTGAAACACTCTTTCTGTAGAAACTGCAATTGGACATTCTGAGCGCTAAGAGGCCTATATTGGGAAAAAGAATGTCTACAAATAATAACTACACAGAAGAATTGTGTGAAACTTCTTTCTGTTCTGTTTGTTCAACTAAAAGAGTTGAACTTTAGTTTTGATTGAGCCGTTCTGAAACACTCTTTGTGTAGAAAATGCAAGTGGAGTTTCGGAGCGCTAAGAGTGTAATAGTGGAAAAAGGAATGTCTCCAAATATAAACTACACAGAATCATTCTGTGAAACTTCTTTCTGATCTGTGCATTCAGCTAACAGAGTTAAACCATACTTTTGATTGAGCAGATCTGAACACTCTTTCTGTAGAAAATGCAACTGGACATTTGGAGCGCTAACAGAGTAGTAGTGGAAAAAGGAATATATTCAAATATAAACTACACAGAAGCATTCTGTGAAACTTCTTTCTGATCTGAGCATTCAGCTAACAGAGTTAAACCATACTTTTGATTGAGCAGTTTTGAAACTCTCTGTCTGTAGAAAATGCAACTGGACATTTGGAGCGCTAAGAGAGTAGTAGTGGAAAAAGGAATATATTCAAATATAAACTACACAGAAGCATTCTGTGAAACTTCTTTGTGATCTGAGCATTCAGCTAACAGAGTTAAACCATACTTTTGATTGAGCAGTTTTGAAACACTCTGTCTGTAGAAAATGCAACTGGACATTCGTAGCGCTAAGTGGGTAATAGTGGAAAAAAGAATATGTTCAAATATAAACTACACAGAAGCATTGTATGAAACTTCTTTCTGTTCTGTGCATTCAACTTACAGAGTTGAACCTTACTTTTGATTGAGCCGTTCTGAAACACTCTTTCTGTAGAAACTGCAATTGGACATTCTGAGCTCTAAGAGGCCTATACTGGGAAAAAGAATGTCTACAAATAAAAACTACACAGAAGAATTGTGTGAAACTTCTTTCTGTTCTGTTTGTTCAACTAAAAGAGTTGAACCTTTGTTTTGATTGAGCCGTTCTGAAACACTCTTTCTGTAGAAAATGCAAGTGGAGATTCAGAGCGCTAAGAGGGTAATAGTGGAAAAAGGAATGTCTCCACATATAAACTACACAGAATCATTCTGTGAAACTTCTTTCTGATCTGTGCATTCAGCTAACAGATTTAAACCATACTTTTGATTGAGCAGATCTGAACACTCTTTCTGTAGAAAATGCAACTGGACATTTGGAGCGCTAAGAGAGTAGTAGTGGAAAAAGGAATATATTCAAATATAAACTACACAGAAGCATTCTGTGAAACTTCTTTCTGATCTGAGCATTCAGCTAACAGAGTTAAACCATACTTTTGATTGAGCAGTTTTGAAACACTCTGTCTGTAGAAAATGCAACTGGACATTCGTAGCGCTAAGTGGGTAATAGTGGAAAAAGAATATGTTCAAATATAAACTACACCGAAGCATTGTATGAAATTTCTTTCTGTTCTGTGCATTCAACTAACAGAGTTAGGAGCTTACTTTTGATTGAGCCTTTCTGAAACCCTCGTTCTGTAGAAACTGCAATTGGAAATTCTGAGCGCTAAGAGGCCTATATTGGGAAAAATAATATCTTCAAATAAAAACTTCACAGAAGCATTGTGTGAAAGTTATTTCTGATATGCTCATTAAGCTAACAGAGTTGAACCATACTTTTGATTGCGCAGTTCTGAACACTCTTTCTGTAGAAAATGCCAGTGGACATTCGGAGCGCTAAGAGGGTAATAGTGGAAAAAGGAATATATTCAAATATAAACTACACAGTAGCATTCTGTGAAAATTCTTTCTGTTCTGTGCGTTCAACTAACAGAGTTGAACCTTACTTTTGATTGAGCCGTTCTGAAACACTCTTTCTGTAGAAACTGCAATTGGACATGCTAAGCGCTAAGAGGCCTACATTGGGAAAAAGAATATCTTCAAATAAAAACTACACAGATGCATTCTGTGAAACTTATTTCTGATCTGTAAATTCAGTTAACAGAGATAAAATATATTTTTGATTGAGCAGTTATGAAACACTCTTTTTGTAGAAAATGCAAGTGGAGATTCGGAGCGCTAAGCGGGTAATAGTGGAAAAAGGAATGTCTTCAAATATAAACTACACAGAATCATTCGGTGAAACTTCTTTCTGATCTGTGCATTCAGCTAACAGAGTTAAACCATACATTTGATTGAGCAGATCTGAACACTCTTTCTGTAGAAAATGCAACTGGACATTTGGAGCGCTAAGAGCGTAGTAGTGGAAAAAGGAATATATTCAAATATAAACTACACAGAAGCATTCTGTGAAACTTCTTTCTGATCTGAGCATTCAGCTAACAGAGTTAAACCATACTTTTGATTGAGCAGTTTTGAAACACTCTGTCTGTAGAAAATGCAACTGGACATTCGTAGCGCTAAGTGGGTAATAGTGGAAAAAAGAATATGTTCAAATATAAACTACACAGAAGCATTGTATGAAACTCCTTTCTGTTCTGTGCATTCAACTAACATAGTTGAACCTTACTTTTGATTGAGCCGTTCTGAAACACTCTTTCTGTAGAAACTGCAATTGGACATTCTGAGCGCTAAGAGGCCTATATTGGGAAAAAGAATGTCTACAAATAAAAACTACACAGAAGAATTGTGTGAAACTCCTTTCTGTTCTGTTTGTTCAACTAAAAGAGTTGAACCTTAGTTTTGATTGAGCCGTTCTGAAACACTCTTTCTGTAGAAAATGCAAGTGGAGATTCGGAGAGCTAAGAGGGTAATAGTGGAAAAAGGAATGTCTCCAAATATAAACTACACAGAATCATTATGTGAAACTTCTTTCTGATCTGTGCATTCAGCTAACAGAGTTAAACCATACTTTTGATTGAGCAGATCTGAACACTCTTTCTGTAGAGAATGCAACTGTACATTTGGAGCGCTAACAGAGTAGTAGTGGAAAAAGGAATATATTCAAATATAAACTACACAGAAGCATTCTGTGAAACTTCTTTCTGATCTGAGCATTCAGCTAACAGAGTTAAACCATACTTTTGATTGAGCAGTTTTGAAACACTCTGTCTGTAGAAAATGTAACTGGACATTTGGAGCGCTAAGAGAGTAGTAGTGGAAAAAGTAATATATTCAAATATAAACTACACAGAAGCATTCTGTGAAACTTCTTTGTGATCTGAGCATTCAGCTAACAGAGTTAAACCATACTTTTGATTGAGCAGTTTTGAAACACTCTGTCTGTAGAAAATGCAACTGGACATTCTTAGCGCTAAGTGGGTAATAGTGGAAAAAAGAATATGTTCAAATATAAACTACACAGAAGCATTGTATGAAACTTCTTTCTGTTCTGTGCATTCAACTAACAGAGTTGAACCTTACTTTTGATTGAGCCTTTCTGAAACACTCTTTCTGTAGAAACTGCAATTGGACATTCTGAGCGCTAAGAGGCCTCTATTGGGAAAAATAATATCTTCAAATAAAAACTACACAGAAGCATTGTGTGAAACTTATTTCTGATATGTTCATTAAGCTAACAGAGTTAAACCATACTTTTGATTGAGCAGTTCTGAACACTCTTTCTGTAGAAAATGCAAGTGGACATTCGGGGCGCTAAGAGGGTAATAGTGGAAAAAGGAATATATTCAAATATAAACTACACAGTGGCATTCTGTGAAAATTCTTTCTGTTCTGTGCATTCAACTAACAGAGTTGAACCTTACTTTTGATTGAGCCATTCTGAAACACTCTTTCTGTAGAAACTGCAATTGGACAAGCTAAGCGCTAAGAGGCCTACATTGGGAAAAAGAATATCTTCAAATAAAAACTACACAGATGCATTCTGTGAAACTTATTTCTGATCTGTAAATTCAGTTAACAGAGATAAAACATATTTTTGATTGAGCAGTTATGAAACACTCTTTTTGTAGAAAATGCAAGTGGAGATTCGGAGCGCAAAGGGGGTAATAGTGGAAAAAGGAATGTCTTCAAATATAAACTACACAGAATCATTCGGTGAAACTTCTTTCTGATCTGTGCATTCAGCTAACAGAGTTAAACCATACTTTTGATTGAGCAGATCTGAACACTCTTTCTGTAGAAAATGCAACTGGACATTTGGAGCGCTAAGAGAGTAGTAGTGGAAAAAGGAATATATTCAAATATAAACTACACAGAAGCATTCTGTGAAACTTCTTTCTGATCTGAGCATTCAGCTAACAGAGTTAAACCATACTTTTGATTGAGCAGTTTTGAAACACTCTGTCTGTAGAAAATGCAACTGGACATTCGTAGCGCTAAGTGGGTAATAGTGGAAAAAAGAATATGTTCAAATATAAACTACACAGAAGCATTGTATGAAACTTCTTTCTGTTCTGTGCATTCCACTAACAGAGTTGAAACTTAATTTTGATTGAGCCTTTCAGAAACACTCTTTCTGTAGAAACTGCAATTGGACATTCTGAGCGCTAAGAGGCCTCTATTGGGAAAAATAATATCTTCAAATAAAAACTACACAGAAGCATTGTGTGAAACTTATTTCTGATATGTTCATTAAGCTAACAGAGTTAAACCACACTTTTGATTGCGCAGTTCTGAACACTCTTTCTGTAGAAAATGCAAGTGGACATTCGGAGCGCTAAGAGGGTAATAGTGGAAAAAGGAATATATTCAAATATAAACTACACAGTAGCATTCTGTGAAAATTCTTTCTGTTCTGTGCATTCAACTAACAGAGTTGAACCTTACTTTTGATTGAGCCGTTCTGAAACACTCTTTCTGTAGAAACTGCAATTAGACATGCTAAGCGCTAAGAGGCCTACATTGGGAAAAAGAATATCTTCAAATAAAAACTACACAGATGCATTCTGTGAAACTTATTTCTGATCTGTAAATTCAGTTAACAGAGATAAAACATATTTTTGATTGAGCAGTTATGAAACACTCTTTTTGTAGAAAATGCAAGTGGAGATTAGGAGCGCTAAGAGGGTAATAGTGGAAAAAGGAATGTCTACAAATATAAACTACACAGAATCATTCGTTGAAACTTCTTTCTGATCTGTGCATTCAGCTAACAGAGTTAAACCGTACTTTTGATTGAGCAGATCTGAACACTCTTTCTGTAGAAAATGCAACTGGACATTTGGAGCGCTAAGAGCGTAGTAGTGGAAAAAGGAATATATTCAAATATAAACTACACAGAAGCATTCTGTGAAACTTCTTTCTGATCTGAGCATTCAGCTAACAGAGTTAAACCATACTTTTGATTGAGCAGTTTTGAAACACTCTGTCTGTAGAAAATGCAACTGGACATTCGTAGCGCTAAGTGGGTAATAGTGGAAAAAAGAATATGTTCAAATATAAACTACACAGAAGCATTGTATGAAACTTCTTTCTGTTCTGTGCATTCAACTAACAGAGTTGAACCTTACTTTTGATTGAGCCGTTCTGAAACACTCTTTCTGCAGAAACTGCAATTGGACATTCTGAGCGCTAAGAGGCCTATATTGGGAAAAAGAATGTCTACAAATAAAAACTACACAGAAGAATTGTGTGAAACTTCTTTCTGTTCTGTTTGTTCAACTAATGAGTTGAACCTTAGTTTTGATTGAGCCGTTCTGAAACAATCTTTCTGTAGAAAATGCAAGTGGAGATTCGGAGCGCTAAGAGGGTAATAGTGGAAAAAGGAATGTCTCCAAATATAAACTACACAGAATCATTCTGTGAAACTTCTTTCTGATCTGTGCATTCAGCTAACAGAGTTAAACCATACTTTTGATTGAGCAGATCTGAACACTCTTTCTGTAGAAAATGCAACTGGACATTTGGAGCGCTAAGAGCGTAGTAGTGGAAAAAGGGATATATTCAAATATAAACTACACAGAAGCATTCTGTGAAACTTCTTTCTGATCTGAGCATTCAGCTAACAGAGTTAAACCATACTTTTGATTGAGCAGTTTTGAAACACTCTGTCTATAGAAAATGCAACTGGACATTCGTAGCGCTAAGTGGGTAATAGTGGAAAAAATAATATGTTCAAATATAAACTACACAGAAGCATTGTATGAAACTCCTTTCTGTTCTGTGCATTCAACTAACAGAGTTGAACCTTACTTTTGATTGAGCCTTTCAGAAACACTCTTTCTGTAGAAACTGCAATTGGACATTCTGAGCGCTAAGAGGCCTCTATTGGGAAAAATAATATCTTCAAATAAAAACTACACAGAAGCATTGGGTGAAACTTATTTCTGATATGTGCATTCAGCTAACAGAGTTAAACCGTACTTTTGATTGAGCAGATCTGAACACTGTTTCTGTAGAAAATGCAACTGGACATTTGGAGCGCTAAGAGCGTAGTAGTGGAAAAAGGAATATATTCAAATATAAACTACACAGAAGCATTCTGTGAAACTTCTTTCTGATCTGAGCATTCAGCTAACAGAGTTAAACCATACTTTTGATTGAGCAGTTTTGAAACACTCTGTCTGTAGAAAATGCAACTGGACATTCGTAGCGCTAAGTGGGTAATAGTGGAAAAAAAAATATGTTCAAATATAAACTACACAGAAGCATTGTATGAAACTTCTTTCTGTTCTGTGCATTCAACTAACAGAGTTGAACCTTACTTTTGATTGAGCCGTTCTGAAACACTCTTTCTGTAGAAATTGCAATTGGACATGCTAAGCGCTAAGAGGCCTACATTGGGAAAAAGAATATCTTCATATAAAAACTACACAGATGCATTCTGTGAAACTTATTTCTGATCTGTAAATTCAGTTAACAGAGATAAAACATATTTTTGATTGAGCAGTTATGAAACACTCTTTCTGTAGAAAATGCAAGTGGAGATTCGGAGCGCTAAGAGGGTAATAGTGGAAAAAGGAATGTCTTCAAATATAAACTACACAGAATCATTCGGTGAAACTTCTTTCTGATCTGTGCATGCAGCTAACAGAGTTAAACCATACTTTTGATTGAGCAGATCTGAACACTCTTTCTGTAGAAAATGCAACTGGACATTTGGAGCGCTAAGAGCGTAGTAGTGGAAAAAGGAATATATTCAAATATAAACTACACAGAAGCATTCTGTGAAACTTCTTTCTGATCTGAGCATTCAGCTAACAGAGTTAAACCATACTTTTGATTGAGCAGTTTTGAAACACTCTGTCTGTAGAAAATGCAACTGGACATTCGTAGCGCTAAGTCGGTAATAGTGGAAAAAAGAATATGTTCAAATATAAACTACACAGAAGCATTGTATGAAACTTCTTTCTGTTCTGTGCATTCAACTAACAGAGTTGAACCTTACTTTTGATTGAGCCGTTCTGAAACACTCTTTCTGTAGAAACTGCAATTGGACATTCTGAGCGCTAAGAGGCCTATATTGGGAAAAAGAATGTCTACAAATAAAAACTACACAGAAGAATTGTGTGAAACTTCTTTCTGTTCTGTTTGTTCAACTAAAAGGTTGAACCTTAGTTTTGATTGAGCCGTTCTGAAACACTCTTTCTGTAGAAAATGCAAGTGGAGATTCGGAGCGCTAAGAGGGTAATAGTGGAAAAAGGAATGTCTCCAAATATAAACTACACAGAATCATTCTGTGAAACTTCTTTCTGATCTGTGCATTCAGCTAACAGAGTTAAACCATACTTTTGATTGAGCAGATCTGAACACTCTTTCTGTAGAAAATGCAACTGGACATTTGGAGCACTAAGAGAGTAGTAGTGGAAAAAGTAATATATTCAAATATAAACTACACAGAAGCATTCTGTGAAACTTCTTTCTGATCTGAGCATTCAGCTAACAGAGTTAAACCATACTTTTGGTTGAGCAGTTTTGAAACACTCTGTCTGTAGAAAATGCAACTGGACATTCGTAGCGCTAAGTGGGTAATAGTGGAAAAAAGAATATGTTCAAATATAAACTACACAGAAGCATTGTATGAAACTTCTTTCTGTTCTGTGCATTCAACTAACAGAGTTGAACCTTACTTTTGATTGAGCCTTTCTGAAACACTCCTTCTGTAGAAACTGCAATTGGACATTCTGAGCGCTAAGAGGCCTATATTGGGAAAAATAATATCTTCAAATAAAAACTACACAGAAGCATTGTGTGAAACTTATTTCTGATATGTTCATTAAGCTAACAGAGTTAAACCATACTTTTGATTGCGCAGTTCTGAACACTCTTTCTGTAGAAAATACAAGTGGACATTCGGAGCGCTAAGAGGGTAATAGTGGAAAAAGGAATATATTCAAATATAAACTACACAGTAGCATTCTGTGAAAATTCTTTCTGTTCTGTGCATTCAACTAACAGAGTTGAACCTTACTTTTGATTGAGCCGTTCTGAAACACTCTTTCTGTAGAAACTGCAATTTTACATGCTAAGCGCTAAGAGGCCTACATTGGGAAAAAGAATATCTTCAAATAAAAACTACACAGATGCATTCTGTGAAACTTATTTCTGATCTGTAAATTGAGTTAACAGAGATAAAACATATTTTTGATTGAGCAGTTATGAAACACTCTTTTTGTAGAAAATGCAAGTGGAGATTCGGAGCGCTAAGTGGGTAATAGTGGAAAAAGGAATGTCTTCAAATATAAACTACACAGAATCATTCGGTGAAACTTCTTTCTGATCTGTGCATTCAGCTAACAGAGTTAAACCATACTTTTGATTGAGCAGATCTGAACAATCTTTCTGTAGAAAATGCAACTGGACATTTGGAGCGCTAAGAGCGTAGTAGTGGAAAAAGGAATATATTCAAATATAAACTACACAGAAGCATTCTGTGAAACTTCTTTCTGATCTGAGCATTCAGCTAACAGAGTTAAACCATACTTTTGATTGAGCAGTTTTGAAACACTCTGTCTGTAGAAAATGCAACTGGACATTCGTAGCGCTAAGTGGGTTATAGTGGAAAAAAGAATATGTTCAAATATAAACTACACAGAAGCATTGTATGAAACTTCTTTCTGTTCTGTGCATTCAACTAACAGAGTTGAACCTTACTTTTGATTGAGCCGTTCTGAAACACTCTTTCTGTAGAAACTGCAATTGGACATTCTGAGCGCTAAGAGGCCTATATTGGGAAAAAGAATGTCTACAAATAAAAACTACACAGAAGAATTGTGTGAAACTTCTTTCTGTTCTGTTTGTTCAACTAAAAGAGTTGAACTTTAGTTTTGATTGAGCCGTTCTGAAACACTCTTTCAGTAGAAAATGCAAGTGGAGATTCGGAGCGCTAAGAGGGTAATAGTGGAAAAAGGAATGTCTCCAAATATAAACTACACAGAATCATTCTGTGAAACATCTTTCTGATCTGTGCATTCAGCTAACAGAGTTAAACCATACTTTTGATTGAGCAGATCTGAACACTCTTTCTGTAGAAAATGCAACTGGACATTTGGAGCGCTAAGAGAGTAGTAGTGGAAAAAGGAATATATTCAAATATAAACTACACAGAAGCATTCTGTGAAACTTCTTTCTGATCTGAGCATTCAGCTAACAGAGTTAAACCATACTTTTGATTGAGCAGTTTTGAAACACTCTGTCTGTAGAAAATGCAACTGGACATTCGTAGCGCTAAGTGGGTAATAGTGGAAAAAAGAATATGTTCAAATATAAACTACACAGAAGCATTGTATGAAACTTCTTTCTGTTCTGTGCATTCAACTAACAGAGTTGAACCTTACTTTTGATTGAGCCTTTCTGAAACACTCTTTCTGTAGAAACTGCAATTGGACATTCTGAGCGCTAAGAGGCCTCTATTGGGAAAAATAATATCTTCAAATAAAAACTACACAGAAGCATTGTGTGAAACTTATTTCTGATATGTTCATTAAGCTAACAGAGTTAAACCATACTTTTGATTGCGCAGTTCTGAACACTCTTTCTGTAGAAAATACAAGTGGACATTCGGAGCGCTAAGAGGGTAATAGTGGAAAAAGGAATATATTCAAATATAAACTACACAGTAGCATTCTGTGAAAATTCTTTCTGTTCTGTGCATTCAACTAACAGAGTTGAACCTTACTTTTGATTGAGCCATTCTGAAACACTCTTTCTGTAGAAACTGCAATTTTACATGCTAAGCGCTAAGAGGCCTACATTGGGAAAAAGAATATCTTCAAATAAAAACTACACAGATGCATTCTGTGAAACTTATTTCTGATCTGTAAATTGAGTTAACAGAGATAAAACATATTTTTGATTGAGCAGTTATGAAACACTCTTTTTGTAGAAAATGCAAGTGGAGATTCGGAGCGCTAAGTGGGTAATAGTGGAAAAAGGAATGTCTCCAAATAGAAACTACACAGAATCATTCGGTGAAACTTCTTTCTGATCTGTGCATTCAGCTAACAGGGTTAAACCATACTTTTGATTGAGCAGATCTGAACAATCTTTCTGTAGAAAATGCAACTGGACATTTGGAGCGCTAAGAGCGTAGTAGTGGAAAAAGGAATATATTCAAATATAAACTACACAGAAGCATTCTGTGAAACTTCTTTCTGATCTGAGCATTCAGCTAACAGAGTCAAACCATACTATTGATTGAGCAGTTTTGAAACACTCTGTCTGTAGAAAATGCAACTGGACATTCGTAGCGCTAAGTGGGTTATAGTGGAAAAAAGAATATGTTCAAATATAAACTACACAGAAGCATTTTATGAAACTTCTTTCTGTTCTGTGCATTCAACTAACAGAGTTGAACCTTACTTTTGATTGAGCCGTTCTGAAACACTCTTTCTGTAGAAACTGCAATTGGACATTCTGAGCGCTAAGAGGCCTATATTGGGAAAAAGAATGTCTACAAATAAAAACTACACAGAAGAATTGTGTGAAACTTCTTTCTGTTCCGTTTGTTCAACTAAAAGAGTTGAACTTTAGTTTTGATTGAGCCGTTCTGAAACACTCTTTCAGTAGAAAATGCAAGTGGAGATTCGGAGCGCTAAGAGGGTAATAGTTTAAAAAGGAATGTCTCCAAATATAAACTACACAGAATCATTCTGTGAAACTTCTTTCTGATCTGTGCATTCAGCTAACAGAGTTAAACCATACTTTTGATTGAGCAGATCTGAACACTCTTTCTGTAGAAAATGCAACTGGACATTTGGAGCGCTAACAGAGTAGTAGTGGAAAAAGGAATATATTCAAATATAAACTACACAGAAGCATTCTGTGAAACTTCTTTCTGATCTGAGCATTCAGCTAACAGAGTTAAACCATACTTTTGATTGAGCAGTTTTGAAACTCTCTGTCTGTAGAAAATGCAACTGGACATTTGGAGCGCTAAGAGAGTAGTAGTGGAAAAAGGAATATATTCAAATATAAACTACACAGAAGCATTCTGTGAAACTTCTTTGTGATCTGAGCATTCAGCTAACAGAGTTAAACCATACTTTTGATTGAGCAGTTTTGAAACACTCTGTCTGTAGAAAATGCAACTGGACATTCGTAGCGCTAAGTGGGTAATAGTGGAAAAAAGAATATGTTCAAATATAAACTACACAGAAGCATTGTATGAAACTTCTTTCTGTTCTGTGCATTCAACTTACAGAGTTGAACCTTACTTTTGATTGAGCCGTTCTGAAACACTCTTTCTGTAGAAACTGCAATTGGACATTCTGAGCTCTAAGAGGCCTATACTGGGAAAAAGAATGTCTACAAATAAAAACTACACAGAAGAATTGTGTGAAACTTCTTTCTGTTCTGTTTGTTCAACTAAAAGAGTTGAACCTTTGTTTTGATTGAGCCGTTCTGAAACACTCTTTCTGTAGAAAATGCAAGTGGAGATTCAGAGCGCTAAGAGGGTAATAGTGGAAAAAGGAATGTCTCCACATATAAACTACACAGAATCATTCTGTGAAACTTCTTTCTGATCTGTGCATTCAGCTAACAGATTTAAACCATACTTTTGATTGAGCAGATCTGAACACTCTTTCTGTAGAAAATGCAACTGGACATTTGGAGCGCTAAGAGAGTAGTAGTGGAAAAAGGAATATATTCAAATATAAACTACACAGAAGCATTCTGTGAAACTTCTTTCTGATCTGAGCATTCAGCTAACAGAGTTAAACCATACTTTTGATTGAGCAGTTTTGAAACACTCTGTCTGTAGAAAATGCAACTGGACATTCGTAGCGCTAAGTGGGTAATAGTGGAAAAAGAATATGTTCAAATATAAACTACACCGAAGCATTGTATGAAATTTCTTTCTGTTCTGTGCATTCAACTAACAGAGTTAGGAGCTTACTTTTGATTGAGCCTTTCTGAAACCCTCGTTCTGTAGAAACTGCAATTGGAAATTCTGAGCGCTAAGAGGCCTATATTGGGAAAAATAATATCTTCAAATAAAAACTTCACAGAAGCATTGTGTGAAAGTTATTTCTGATATGCTCATTAAGCTAACAGAGTTGAACCATACTTTTGATTGCGCAGTTCTGAACACTCTTTCTGTAGAAAATGCAAGTGGACATTCGGAGCGCTAAGAGGGTAATAGTGGAAAAAGGAATATATTCAAATATAAACTACACAGTAGCATTCTGTGAAAATTCTTTCTGTTCTGTGCGTTCAACTAACAGAGTTGAACCTTACTTTTGATTGAGCCGTTCTGAAACACTCTTTCTGTAGAAACTGCAATTGGACATGCTAAGCGCTAAGAGGCCTACATTGGGAAAAAGAATATCTTCAAATAAAAACTACACAGATGCATTCTGTGAAACTTATTTCTGATCTGTAAATTCAGTTAACAGAGATAAAATATATTTTTGATTGAGCAGTTATGAAACACTCTTTTTGTAGAAAATGCAAGTGGAGATTCGGAGCGCTAAGCGGGTAATAGTGGAAAAAGGAATGTCTTCAAATATAAACTACACAGAATCATTCGGTGAAACTTCTTTCTGATCTGTGCATTCAGCTAACAGAGTTAAACCATACATTTGATTGAGCAGATCTGAACACTCTTTCTGTAGAAAATGCAACTGGACATTTGGAGCGCTAAGAGCGTAGTAGTGGAAAAAGGAATATATTCAAATATAAACTACACAGAAGCATTCTGTGAAACTTCTTTCTGATCTGAGCATTCAGCTAACAGAGTTAAACCATACTTTTGATTGAGCAGTTTTGAAACACTCTGTCTGTAGAAAATGCAACTGGACATTCGTAGCGCTAAGTGGGTAATAGTGGAAAAAAGAATATGTTCAAATATAAACTACACAGAAGCATTGTATGAAACTCCTTTCTGTTCTGTGCATTCAACTAACAGAGTTGAACCTTACTTTTGATTGAGCCGTTCTGAAACACTCTTTCTGTAGAAACTGCAATTGGACATTCTGAGCGCTAAGAGGCCTATATTGGGAAAAAGAATGTCTACAAATAAAAACTACACAGAAGAATTGTGTGAAACTCCTTTCTGTTCTGTTTGTTCAACTAAAAGAGTTGAACCTTAGTTTTGATTGAGCCGTTCTGAAACACTCTTTCTGTAGAAAATGCAAGTGGAGATTCGGAGAGCTAAGAGGGTAATAGTGGAAAAAGGAATGTCTCCAAATATAAACTACACAGAATCATTATGTGAAACTTCTTTCTGATCTGTGCATTCAGCTAACAGAGTTAAACCATACTTTTGATTGAGCAGATCTGAACACTCTTTCTGTAGAGAATGCAACTGTACATTTGGAGCGCTAACAGAGTAGTAGTGGAAAAAGGAATATATTCAAATATAAACTACACAGAAGCATTCTGTGAAACTTCTTTCTGATCTGAGCATTCAGCTAACAGAGTTAAACCATACTTTTGATTGAGCAGTTTTGAAACACTCTGTCTGTAGAAAATGTAACTGGACATTTGGAGCGCTAAGAGAGTAGTAGTGGAAAAAGTAATATATTCAAATATAAACTACACAGAAGCATTCTGTGAAACTTCTTTGTGATCTGAGCATTCAGCTAACAGAGTTAAACCATACTTTTGATTGAGCAGTTTTGAAACACTCTGTCTGTAGAAAATGCAACTGGACATTCTTAGCGCTAAGTGGGTAATAGTGGAAAAAAGAATATGTTCAAATATAAACTACACAGAAGCATTGTATGAAACTTCTTTCTGTTCTGTGCATTCAACTAACAGAGTTGAACCTTACTTTTGATTGAGCCTTTCTGAAACACTCTTTCTGTAGAAACTGCAATTGGACATTCTGAGCGCTAAGAGGCCTCTATTGGGAAAAATAATATCTTCAAATAAAAACTACACAGAAGCATTGTGTGAAACTTATTTCTGATATGTTCATTAAGCTAACAGAGTTAAACCATACTTTTGATTGAGCAGTTCTGAACACTCTTTCTGTAGAAAATGCAAGTGGACATTCGGGGCGCTAAGAGGGTAATAGTGGAAAAAGGAATATATTCAAATATAAACTACACAGTGGCATTCTGTGAAAATTCTTTCTGTTCTGTGCATTCAACTAACAGAGTTGAACCTTACTTTTGATTGAGCCATTCTGAAACACTCTTTCTGTAGAAACTGCAATTGGACAAGCTAAGCGCTAAGAGGCCTACATTGGGAAAAAGAATATCTTCAAATAAAAACTACACAGATGCATTCTGTGAAACTTATTTCTGATCTGTAAATTCAGTTAACAGAGATAAAACATATTTTTGATTGAGCAGTTATGAAACACTCTTTTTGTAGAAAATGCAAGTGGAGATTCGGAGCGCAAAGGGGGTAATAGTGGAAAAAGGAATGTCTTCAAATATAAACTACACAGAATCATTCGGTGAAACTTCTTTCTGATCTGTGCATTCAGCTAACAGAGTTAAACCATACTTTTGATTGAGCAGATCTGAACACTCTTTCTGTAGAAAATGCAACTGGACATTTGGAGCGCTAAGAGAGTAGTAGTGGAAAAAGGAATATATTCAAATATAAACTACACAGAAGCATTCTGTGAAACTTCTTTCTGATCTGAGCATTCAGCTAACAGAGTTAAACCATACTTTTGATTGAGCAGTTTTGAAACACTCTGTCTGTAGAAAATGCAACTGGACATTCGTAGCGCTAAGTGGGTAATAGTGGAAAAAAGAATATGTTCAAATATAAACTACACAGAAGCATTGTATGAAACTTCTTTCTGTTCTGTGCATTCCACTAACAGAGTTGAAACTTAATTTTGATTGAGCCTTTCAGAAACACTCTTTCTGTAGAAACTGCAATTGGACATTCTGAGCGCTAAGAGGCCTCTATTGGGAAAAATAATATCTTCAAATAAAAACTACACAGAAGCATTGTGTGAAACTTATTTCTGATATGTTCATTAAGCTAACAGAGTTAAACCACACTTTTGATTGCGCAGTTCTGAACACTCTTTCTGTAGAAAATGCAAGTGGACATTCGGAGCGCTAAGAGGGTAATAGTGGAAAAAGGAATATATTCAAATATAAACTACACAGTAGCATTCTGTGAAAATTCTTTCTGTTCTGTGCATTCAACTAACAGAGTTGAACCTTACTTTTGATTGAGCCGTTCTGAAACACTCTTTCTGTAGAAACTGCAATTAGACATGCTAAGCGCTAAGAGGCCTACATTGGGAAAAAGAATATCTTCAAATAAAAACTACACAGATGCATTCTGTGAAACTTATTTCTGATCTGTAAATTCAGTTAACAGAGATAAAACATATTTTTGATTGAGCAGTTATGAAACACTCTTTTTGTAGAAAATGCAAGTGGAGATTAGGAGCGCTAAGAGGGTAATAGTGGAAAAAGGAATGTCTACAAATATAAACTACACAGAATCATTCGTTGAAACTTCTTTCTGATCTGTGCATTCAGCTAACAGAGTTAAACCGTACTTTTGATTGAGCAGATCTGAACACTCTTTCTGTAGAAAATGCAACTGGACATTTGGAGCGCTAAGAGCGTAGTAGTGGAAAAAGGAATATATTCAAATATAAACTACACAGAAGCATTCTGTGAAACTTCTTTCTGATCTGAGCATTCAGCTAACAGAGTTAAACCATACTTTTGATTGAGCAGTTTTGAAACACTCTGTCTGTAGAAAATGCAACTGGACATTCGTAGCGCTAAGTGGGTAATAGTGGAAAAAAGAATATGTTCAAATATAAACTACACAGAAGCATTGTATGAAACTTCTTTCTGTTCTGTGCATTCAACTAACAGAGTTGAACCTTACTTTTGATTGAGCCGTTCTGAAACACTCTTTCTGCAGAAACTGCAATTGGACATTCTGAGCGCTAAGAGGCCTATATTGGGAAAAAGAATGTCTACAAATAAAAACTACACAGAAGAATTGTGTGAAACTTCTTTCTGTTCTGTTTGTTCAACTAATGAGTTGAACCTTAGTTTTGATTGAGCCGTTCTGAAACAATCTTTCTGTAGAAAATGCAAGTGGAGATTCGGAGCGCTAAGAGGGTAATAGTGGAAAAAGGAATGTCTCCAAATATAAACTACACAGAATCATTCTGTGAAACTTCTTTCTGATCTGTGCATTCAGCTAACAGAGTTAAACCATACTTTTGATTGAGCAGATCTGAACACTCTTTCTGTAGAAAATGCAACTGGACATTTGGAGCGCTAAGAGCGTAGTAGTGGAAAAAGGGATATATTCAAATATAAACTACACAGAAGCATTCTGTGAAACTTCTTTCTGATCTGAGCATTCAGCTAACAGAGTTAAACCATACTTTTGATTGAGCAGTTTTGAAACACTCTGTCTATAGAAAATGCAACTGGACATTCGTAGCGCTAAGTGGGTAATAGTGGAAAAAATAATATGTTCAAATATAAACTACACAGAAGCATTGTATGAAACTCCTTTCTGTTCTGTGCATTCAACTAACAGAGTTGAACCTTACTTTTGATTGAGCCTTTCAGAAACACTCTTTCTGTAGAAACTGCAATTGGACATTCTGAGCGCTAAGAGGCCTCTATTGGGAAAAATAATATCTTCAAATAAAAACTACACAGAAGCATTGGGTGAAACTTATTTCTGATATGTGCATTCAGCTAACAGAGTTAAACCGTACTTTTGATTGAGCAGATCTGAACACTGTTTCTGTAGAAAATGCAACTGGACATTTGGAGCGCTAAGAGCGTAGTAGTGGAAAAAGGAATATATTCAAATATAAACTACACAGAAGCATTCTGTGAAACTTCTTTCTGATCTGAGCATTCAGCTAACAGAGTTAAACCATACTTTTGATTGAGCAGTTTTGAAACACTCTGTCTGTAGAAAATGCAACTGGACATTCGTAGCGCTAAGTGGGTAATAGTGGAAAAAAAAATATGTTCAAATATAAACTACACAGAAGCATTGTATGAAACTTCTTTCTGTTCTGTGCATTCAACTAACAGAGTTGAACCTTACTTTTGATTGAGCCGTTCTGAAACACTCTTTCTGTAGAAATTGCAATTGGACATGCTAAGCGCTAAGAGGCCTACATTGGGAAAAAGAATATCTTCATATAAAAACTACACAGATGCATTCTGTGAAACTTATTTCTGATCTGTAAATTCAGTTAACAGAGATAAAACATATTTTTGATTGAGCAGTTATGAAACACTCTTTCTGTAGAAAATGCAAGTGGAGATTCGGAGCGCTAAGAGGGTAATAGTGGAAAAAGGAATGTCTTCAAATATAAACTACACAGAATCATTCGGTGAAACTTCTTTCTGATCTGTGCATGCAGCTAACAGAGTTAAACCATACTTTTGATTGAGCAGATCTGAACACTCTTTCTGTAGAAAATGCAACTGGACATTTGGAGCGCTAAGAGCGTAGTAGTGGAAAAAGGAATATATTCAAATATAAACTACACAGAAGCATTCTGTGAAACTTCTTTCTGATCTGAGCATTCAGCTAACAGAGTTAAACCATACTTTTGATTGAGCAGTTTTGAAACACTCTGTCTGTAGAAAATGCAACTGGACATTCGTAGCGCTAAGTCGGTAATAGTGGAAAAAAGAATATGTTCAAATATAAACTACACAGAAGCATTGTATGAAACTTCTTTCTGTTCTGTGCATTCAACTAACAGAGTTGAACCTTACTTTTGATTGAGCCGTTCTGAAACACTCTTTCTGTAGAAACTGCAATTGGACATTCTGAGCGCTAAGAGGCCTATATTGGGAAAAAGAATGTCTACAAATAAAAACTACACAGAAGAATTGTGTGAAACTTCTTTCTGTTCTGTTTGTTCAACTAAAAGGTTGAACCTTAGTTTTGATTGAGCCGTTCTGAAACACTCTTTCTGTAGAAAATGCAAGTGGAGATTCGGAGCGCTAAGAGGGTAATAGTGGAAAAAGGAATGTCTCCAAATATAAACTACACAGAATCATTCTGTGAAACTTCTTTCTGATCTGTGCATTCAGCTAACAGAGTTAAACCATACTTTTGATTGAGCAGATCTGAACACTCTTTCTGTAGAAAATGCAACTGGACATTTGGAGCACTAAGAGAGTAGTAGTGGAAAAAGTAATATATTCAAATATAAACTACACAGAAGCATTCTGTGAAACTTCTTTCTGATCTGAGCATTCAGCTAACAGAGTTAAACCATACTTTTGGTTGAGCAGTTTTGAAACACTCTGTCTGTAGAAAATGCAACTGGACATTCGTAGCGCTAAGTGGGTAATAGTGGAAAAAAGAATATGTTCAAATATAAACTACACAGAAGCATTGTATGAAACTTCTTTCTGTTCTGTGCATTCAACTAACAGAGTTGAACCTTACTTTTGATTGAGCCTTTCTGAAACACTCCTTCTGTAGAAACTGCAATTGGACATTCTGAGCGCTAAGAGGCCTATATTGGGAAAAATAATATCTTCAAATAAAAACTACACAGAAGCATTGTGTGAAACTTATTTCTGATATGTTCATTAAGCTAACAGAGTTAAACCATACTTTTGATTGCGCAGTTCTGAACACTCTTTCTGTAGAAAATACAAGTGGACATTCGGAGCGCTAAGAGGGTAATAGTGGAAAAAGGAATACATTCAAATATAAACTACACAGTAGCATTCTGTGAAAATTCTTTCTGTTCTGTGCATTCAACTAACAGAGTTGAACCTTACTTTTGATTGAGCCGTTCTGAAACACTCTTTCTGTAGAAACTGCAATTTTACATGCTAAGCGCTAAGAGGCCTACATTGGGAAAAAGAATATCTTCAAATAAAAACTACACAGATGCATTCTGTGAAACTTATTTCTGATCTGTAAATTGAGTTAACAGAGATAAAACATATTTTTGATTGAGCAGTTATGAAACACTCTTTTTGTAGAAAATGCAAGTGGAGATTCGGAGCGCTAAGTGGGTAATAGTGGAAAAAGGAATGTCTTCAAATATAAACTACACAGAATCATTCGGTGAAACTTCTTTCTGATCTGTGCATTCAGCTAACAGAGTTAAACCATACTTTTGATTGAGCAGATCTGAACAATCTTTCTGTAGAAAATGCAACTGGACATTTGGAGCGCTAAGAGCGTAGTAGTGGAAAAAGGAATATATTCAAATATAAACTACACAGAAGCATTCTGTGAAACTTCTTTCTGATCTGAGCATTCAGCTAACAGAGTTAAACCATACTTTTGATTGAGCAGTTTTGAAACACTCTGTCTGTAGAAAATGCAACTGGACATTCGTAGCGCTAAGTGGGTTATAGTGGAAAAAAGAATATGTTCAAATATAAACTACACAGAAGCATTGTATGAAACTTCTTTCTGTTCTGTGCATTCAACTAACAGAGTTGAACCTTACTTTTGATTGAGCCGTTCTGAAACACTCTTTCTGTAGAAACTGCAATTGGACATTCTGAGCGCTAAGAGGCCTATATTGGGAAAAAGAATGTCTACAAATAAAAACTACACAGAAGAATTGTGTGAAACTTCTTTCTGTTCTGTTTGTTCAACTAAAAGAGTTGAACTTTAGTTTTGATTGAGCCGTTCTGAAACACTCTTTCAGTAGAAAATGCAAGTGGAGATTCGGAGCGCTAAGAGGGTAATAGTGGAAAAAGGAATGTCTCCAAATATAAACTACACAGAATCATTCTGTGAAACATCTTTCTGATCTGTGCATTCAGCTAACAGAGTTAAACCATACTTTTGATTGAGCAGATCTGAACACTCTTTCTGTAGAAAATGCAACTGGACATTTGGAGCGCTAAGAGAGTAGTAGTGGAAAAAGGAATATATTCAAATATAAACTACACAGAAGCATTCTGTGAAACTTCTTTCTGATCTGAGCATTCAGCTAACAGAGTTAAACCATACTTTTGATTGAGCAGTTTTGAAACACTCTGTCTGTAGAAAATGCAACTGGACATTCGTAGCGCTAAGTGGGTAATAGTGGAAAAAAGAATATGTTCAAATATAAACTACACAGAAGCATTGTATGAAACTTCTTTCTGTTCTGTGCATTCAACTAACAGAGTTGAACCTTACTTTTGATTGAGCCTTTCTGAAACACTCTTTCTGTAGAAACTGCAATTGGACATTCTGAGCGCTAAGAGGCCTCTATTGGGAAAAATAATATCTTCAAATAAAAACTACACAGAAGCATTGTGTGAAACTTATTTCTGATATGTTCATTAAGCTAACAGAGTTAAACCATACTTTTGATTGCGCAGTTCTGAACACTCTTTCTGTAGAAAATACAAGTGGACATTCGGAGCGCTAAGAGGGTAATAGTGGAAAAAGGAATATATTCAAATATAAACTACACAGTAGCATTCTGTGAAAATTCTTTCTGTTCTGTGCATTCAACTAACAGAGTTGAACCTTACTTTTGATTGAGCCATTCTGAAACACTCTTTCTGTAGAAACTGCAATTTTACATGCTAAGCGCTAAGAGGCCTACATTGGGAAAAAGAATATCTTCAAATAAAAACTACACAGATGCATTCTGTGAAACTTATTTCTGATCTGTAAATTGAGTTAACAGAGATAAAACATATTTTTGATTGAGCAGTTATGAAACACTCTTTTTGTAGAAAATGCAAGTGGAGATTCGGAGCGCTAAGTGGGTAATAGTGGAAAAAGGAATGTCTCCAAATAGAAACTACACAGAATCATTCGGTGAAACTTCTTTCTGATCTGTGCATTCAGCTAACAGAGTTAAACCATACTTTTGATTGAGCAGATCTGAACAATCTTTCTGTAGAAAATGCAACTGGACATTTGGAGCGCTAAGAGCGTAGTAGTGGAAAAAGGAATATATTCAAATATAAACTACACAGAAGCATTCTGTGAAACTTCTTTCTGATCTGAGCATTCAGCTAACAGAGTCAAACCATACTATTGATTGAGCAGTTTTGAAACACTCTGTCTGTAGAAAATGCAACTGGACATTCGTAGCGCTAAGTGGGTTATAGTGGAAAAAAGAATATGTTCAAATATAAACTACACAGAAGCATTTTATGAAACTTCTTTCTGTTCTGTGCATTCAACTAACAGAGTTGAACCTTACTTTTGATTGAGCCGTTCTGAAACACTCTTTCTGTAGAAACTGCAATTGGACATTCTGAGCGCTAAGAGGCCTATATTGGGAAAAAGAATGTCTACAAATAAAAACTACACAGAAGAATTGTGTGAAACTTCTTTCTGTTCCGTTTGTTCAACTAAAAGAGTTGAACTTTAGTTTTGATTGAGCCGTTCTGAAACACTCTTTCAGTAGAAAATGCAAGTGGAGATTCGGAGCGCTAAGAGGGTAATAGTTTAAAAAGGAATGTCTCCAAATATAAACTACACAGAATCATTCTGTGAAACTTCTTTCTGATCTGTGCATTCAGCTAACAGAGTTAAACCATACTTTTGATTGAGCAGATCTGAACACTCTTTCTGTAGAAAATGCAACTGGACATTTGGAGCGCTAAGAGAGTAGTAGTGGAAAAAGGAATATATTCAAATATTAACTACACAGAAGCATTCTGTGAAACTTCTTTCTGATCTGAGCATTCAGCTAACAGAGTTAAACCATAATTTTGATTGAGCAGTTTTGAAACACTCTGTCTGTAGAAAATGCAACTGGACATTCGTAGCGCTAAGTGGGTAATAGTGGAAAAAAGAATATGTTCAAATATAAACTACACAGAAGCATTGTATGAAACTTCTTTCTGTTCTGTGCATTCAACTAACAGAGTTGAACCTTACATTTGATTGAGCCTTTCTGAAACACTCTTTCTGTAGAAACTGCAATTGGACATTCTGAGCGCTAAGAGGCCTCTATTGGGAAAATAATATCTTGAAATAAAAACTACACGGAAGCATTGTGTGAAACTTATTTCTGATATGTTCATTAAGCTAACAGAGTTAAACCATACTTTTGATTGCGCAGTTCTGAACACTCTTTCTGTAGAAAATGCAAGTGGACATTCGGAGCGCTAAGAGGGTAATAGTGGAAAAAGGAATATATTCAAATATAAACTACACAGTAGCATTCTGTGAAAATTCTTTCTGTTCTGTGCATTCAACTAACAGAGTTGAACCTTACTTTTGATTGAGCCGTTCTGAAACACTCTTTCTGTAGAAACTGCAATTGGACATGCTAAGCGCTAAGAGGCCTACATTGGGAAAAAGAATATCTTCAAATAAAAACTACACAGATGCATTCTGTGAAACTTATTTCTGATCTGTAAATTCAGTTAACAGAGATAAAACATATTTTTGATTGAGCAGTTATGAAACACTCTTTTTTTAGAAAATGCAAGTGGAGATTCGGAGCAATAAGAGGGTACTAGTGGAAAAAGGAATGTCTTCAAATATAAACTACACAGAATCACTCGGTGAAACTTCTTTCTGATCTGTGCATTCAGCTAACGGATTTAAACCATACTTTTGATTGAGCAGATCTGAACACACTTTCTGTAGAAAATGCAACTGGACATTTGGAGCGCTAAGAGCGTAATAGTGGAAAAAGGAATATATTCAAATATAAACTACACAGAAGCATTCTGTGAAACTTCTTTCTGATCTGAGCATTCAGCTAACAGAGTTAAACCATACTTTTGATTGAGCCGTTTTGATACACTCTGTCTGTAGAAAATGCAACTGGACATTCGTAGCGCTAAGCGGGTAATAGTGAAAAAAAGAATATGTCCAAATATAAACTACACAGAAGCATTGTATGAAACTTCTTTCTGTTCTGTGCATTCAACTAACAGAGTTGAACCTTAATTTTGATTGAGCCGTTCTGAAACACTCTTTCTGTAGAAACTGCAATTGGACATTCTGAGCGCTAGGAGGCCTATATTGGGAAAAAGAATGTCTACAAATAAAAACTACACAGAAGAATTGTGTGAAACTTCTTTCTGTTCCGTTTGTTCAACTAAAAGAGTTGAACCTTAGTTTTGATTGAGCCGTTCTGAAACACTCTTTCTGTAGAAAATGCAAGTGGAGATTCGGAGCGCTAAGAGGGTAATAGTGGAAAAAGGAATGTCTCCAAATATAATCTACACAGAATCATTCGGTGAAACTTCCTTCTGATCTGTGCATTCAGCTAACAGAGTTAAACCATACTTTTGATTGAGCAGATCTGAACACTCTTTCTGTAGAAAATGCAACTGGACATTTGGAGCGCTAAGAGCGTAGTAGTGGAAAAAGGAATATATTCAAATATAAACTACACAGAAGCATTCTGTGAAACTTCTTTCTGATCTGAGCATTCAGCTAACAGAGTTAAAACATACCTTTGGTTGAGCAGTTTTGAAACACTCTGTCTGTAGAAAATGCAACTGGACATTCGTAGCGCTAAGTGGGTAATAGTGGAAAAAAGAATATGTTCAAATATAAACTACACAGAAGCATTGTATGAAACTTCTTTCTGTTCTGTGCATTCAACTAACAGAGTTGAACCTTACTTTTGATTGAGCCGTTCTGAAACACTCTTTCTGTAGAACCTGCAATTGGACATTCTGAGCGCTAGGAGGCCTATATTGGGAAAAAGAATGTCTACAAATAAAAACTACACAGAAGAATTGTGTGAAACTTCTTTCTGTTCTGTTTGTTCAACTAAAAGAGTTGAACCTTAGTTTTGATTGAGCCGTTCTGAAACACTCTTTCTGTAGAAAATGCAAGTGGAGATTCGGAGCGCTAAGAGGGTAATAGTGGAAAAAGGAATGTCTCCAAATATAAACTACACAGAATCATTCTGTGAAACTTCTTTCTGATCTGTGCATTCAGCTTACAGAGTTAAACCATACTTTTGATTGAGCAGATCTGAACACTCTTTCTGTAGAAAATGCAACTGGACATTTAGATCGCTAAGAGAGTAGTAGTGGAAAAATTAATATATTCAAATATAAACTACACAGAAGCATTCTGTGAAATTTCTTTCTGATCTGAGCATTCAGCTAACAGAGTTAAACCATACTTTTGATTGAGCAGTTTTGAAACACTCTGTCTGTAGAAAATGCAACTGGACATTCGTAGCGCTAAGTGGGTAATAGTGGAAAAAAGAATATGTTCAAATATAAACTACACAGAAGCATTGTATGAAACTTCTTTCTGTTCTGTGCATTCAACTAACAGAGTTGAACCTTACTTTTGATTGAGCCTTTCTGAAACACTCTTTCTGTAGAAACTGCAATTGGACATTCTGAGCGCTAAGAGGCCTCTATTGGGAAAAATAATATCTTCAAATAAAAACTACACAGAAGCATTGTGTGAAACTTATTTCTGATATGTTCATTAAGCTAACAGAGTTAAACCATACTTTTGATTGCGCATTTCTGAACACTCTTTCTGTAGAAAATGCAAGTGGACATTCGGAGCGCTAAGAGGGTAATAGTGGAAAAAGGAGTATATTCAAATATAAACTACACAATAGCATTCTGTGAAAATTCTTTCTGTTCTGTGCATTCAACTAACAGAGTTGAACCTTACTTTTGATTGAGCCGTTCTGAAACACTCTTTCTGTAGAAACTGCAATTGGACATGCTAAGCGCTAAGAGGCCTACATTGGGAAAAAGAATATCTTCAAATAAAAACTACACAGATGCATTCTGTGAAACTTATTTCTGATCTGTAAATTCAGTTAACAGAGATAAAACATATTTTTGATTGAGCAGTTATGAAACACTCTTTTTGTAGAAAATGCAAGTGGAGATTCGGAGCGCTAAGAGGGTAATAATGGAAAAAGGAATGTCTTCAAATATAAACTACACAGAATCATTCGGTGAAACTTCCTTCTGATCTGTGCATTCAGCTAACAGAGTTACACCATACCTTTGGTTGAGCAGATCTGAACACTCTTTCTGTAGAAAATGCAACTGGACATTTGGAGCGCTAAGAATGTAGTAGTGGAAAAAGGAATATATTCAAATATAAACTACACAGAAGCATTCTGTGAAACTTCTTTCTGATCTGAGCATTCAGCTAACAGAGTTAAACCATACTTTTGATTGAGCAGTTTTGAAACACTCTGTCTGTAGAAAATGCAACTGGACATTCGTAGCGCTAAGTGGGTAATAGTGGAAAAAAGAATATGTTCAAATATAAACTACACAGAAGCATTGTATGAAACTTCTTTCTGTTCTGTGCATTCAACTAACAGAGTTGAACCTTACTTTTGATTGAGCCGTTCTGAAACACTCTTTCTGTAGAAACTGCAATTGGACATTCTGAACGCTAGGAGGACTATATAGGGAAAAAGAATATGTACAAATAAAAACTACACAGAAGAATTGTGTGAAACTTCTTTCTGTTCTGTTTGTTCAACTAAAAGAGTTGAAAATTAGTTTTGATTGAGCCGTTCTGAAACACTCTTTCTGTAGAAAACGCAAGTGGAGATTCGGAGCGCTAAGAGGGTAATAGTGGAAAAAGGAATGTCTCCAAATATAAACTACACAGAATCATTCTGTGAAACTTCTTTCTGATCTGTGCATTCAGCTTACAGAGTTAAACCATACTTTTGATTGAGCAGATCTGAACACTCTTTCTGTAGAAAATGCAACTGGACATTTAGAGCGCTAAGAGAGTAGTAGTGGAAAAATTAATATATTCAAATATAAACTACACAGAAGCATTCTGTGAAACTTCTTTCTGATCTGAGCATTCAGCTAACAGAGTTAAACCATACTTTTGATTGAGCAGTTTTGAAACACTCTGTCTGTAGAAAATGCAACTGGACATTCGTAGCGCTAAGTGGGTAATAGTGGAAAAAAGAATATGTTCAAATATAAACTACACAGAAGCATTGTATGAAACTTCTTTCTGTTCTGTGCATTCAACTAACAGAGTTGAACCTTACTTTTGATTGAGCCTTTCTGAAACACTCTTTCTGTAGAAACTGCAATTGGACATTCTGAGCGCTAAGAGGCCTCTATTGGGAAAAATAATATCTTCAAATAAAAACTACACAGAAGCATTGTGTGAAACTTATTTCTGATATGTTCATTAAGCTAACAGAGTTAAACCATACTTTTGATTGCGCAGTTCTGAACACTCTTTCTGTAGAAAATGCAAGTGGACATTCGGAGCGCTAAGAGGGTAATAGTGGAAAAAGGAGTATATTCAAATATAAACTACACAATAGCATTGTGTGAAAATTCTTTCTGTTCTGTGCATTCAACTAACAGAGTTGAACCTTACTTTTGATTGAGCCATTCTGAAACACTCTTTCTGTAGAAAATGCAATTGGACATGCTAAGCGCTAAGAGGCCTACATTGGGAAAAAGTATATCTTCAAATAAAAACTACACAGATGCATTCTGTGAAACTTATTTCTGATCTGTAAATTCAGTTAACTGAGATAAAACATATTTTTGATTGAGCAGTTATGAAACACTTTTTCTGTAGAAAATGCAAGTGGAGATTCGGAGCGCTAAGAGGGTAATAGTGGAAAAAGGAATGTCTTCAAATATAAACTACACAGAATCATTCGGTGAAACTTCTTTCTGATCTGTGCATGCAGCTAACAGAGTTAAACCATACTTTTGATTGAGCAGATCTGAACACTCTTTCTGTAGAAAATGCAACTGGACATTTGGAGCGCTAAGAGCGTAGTAGTGGAAAAAGGAATATATTCAAATATAAACTACACAGAAGCATTCTGTGAAACTTCTTTCTGATCTGAGCATTCAGCTAACAGAGTTAAACCATACTTTTGATTGAGCAGTTTTGAAACACTCTGTCTGTAGAAAATGCAACTGGACATTCGTAGCGCTAAGTCGGTAATAGTGGAAAAAAGAATATGTTCAAATATAAACTACACAGAAGCATTGTATGAAACTTCTTTCTGTTCTGTGCATTCAACTAACAGAGTTGAACCTTACTTTTGATTGAGCCGTTCTGAAACACTCTTTCTGTAGAAACTGCAATTGGACATTCTGAACGCTAAGAGGCCTATATTGGGAAAAATAATGTCTACAAATAAAAACTACACAGAAGAATTGTGTGAAACTTCTTTCTGTTCTGTTTGTTCAACTAAAAGAGTTGAACCTTTGTTTTGATTGAGCCGTTCTGAAACACTCTTTCTGTAGAAAATGCAAGTGGAGATTCGGAGCGCTAAGAGGTTAATAGTGGAAAAAGGAATGTCTCCAAATATAAACTACACAGAATCATTCTGTGAAACTTCTTTCTGATCTGTGCATTCAGCTAACAGTGTTAAACCATACTTTTGATTGAGCAGATCTGAACACTCTTTCTGTAGAAAATGCAACTGGACATTTGGAGCGCTAAGAGAGTAGTAGTGGAAAAAGGAATATATTCAAATATAAACTACACAGAAGCATTCTGTGAAACTTCTTTCTGATCTGAGCATTCAGCTAACAGAGTTAAACCATACATTTGATTGAGCAGTTTTGAAACACTCTGTCTGTAGAAAATGCAACTGGACATTCGTAGCGCTAAGTGGGTAATAGTGGAAAAAAGAATATGTTCAAATATAAACTACACAGAAGCATTGTATGAAACTTCTTTCTGTTCTGTGCATTCAACTAACAGATTTGAACCTTACTTTTGATTGAGCCGTTCTGAAACACTCTTTCTGTAGAAACTGCAATTGGACATTCTGAGCGCTAAGAGGCCTATATTGGGAAAAAGAATGTCTACAAATAAAAACTACACAGAAGAATTGTGTGAAACTTCTTTCTGTTCTGTTTGTTCAACTAAAAGAGTTGAACCTTAGTTTTGATAGAGCCGTTCTGAAACACTCTTTCTGTAGAAACTGCAATTGGACATTCTGAGCGCTAGGAGGCCTATATTGGGAAAAAGAATGTCTACAAATAAAAACTACACAGAAGAATTGTGTGAAACTTCTTTCTGTTCTGTTTGTTCAACTAAAAGTGTTGAACCTTAGTTTTGATAGAGCCGTTCTGAAACACCCTTTCTGTAGAAAATGCAAGTGGAGATTCGGAGCGCTAAGAGGGTAATAGTGGAAAAAGGAATGTCTCCAAATATAAACTACACAGAATCATTCTGTGAAACTTCTTTCTGATCTGTGCATTCAGCTAACAGATTTAAACCATAATTTTGATTGAGCAGATCTGAACACTCTTTCTGTAGAAAATGCAACTGGACATTTGGAGCGCTAAGAGAGTAGTAGTGGAAAAAGGAATATATTCAAATATAAACTACACAGAAGCATTCTGTGAAACTTCTTTCTGATCTGAGCATTCAGCTAACAGAGTTAAACCATACTTTTGATTGAGCAGTTTTGAAACACTCTGTCTGTAGGAAATGCAACTGGACATTCGTAGCGCTAAGTGGGTAATAGTGGAAAAAAGAATATGTTCAAATATAAACTACTCAGAAGCATTGTATGAAACTTCTTTCTGTTCTGTGCATTCAACTAACAGAGTTGAACCTTACTTTTGATTGAGCCTTTCTGAAACACTCTTTCTTTAGAAACTGCAATTGGACATTCTGAGTGCTAAGAGGCCTATATTGGGAAAAATAATATCTTCAAATAAAAACTACACAGAAGCATTGTGTGAAACTTATTTCTGATATGTTCATTAAGCTAACAGAGTTAAACCATACTTTTGATTGCGCAGTTCTGAACACTCTTTCTGTAGAAAATGCAAGTGGACATTCGGAGCGCTAAGAGGGTAATAGTGGAAAAAGGAATATATTCAAATATAAACTACACAGTAGCATTCTGTGAAAATTCTTTCTGTTCTGTGCATTCAACTAACAGAGTTGAACCTTACTTTTGATTGAGCCGTTCTGAAACACTCTTTCTGTAGAAACTGCAACTGGACATGCTAAGCGCTAAGAGGCCTACATTGGGAAAAAGAATATCTTCAAATAAAAACTACACAGATGCATTCTGTGAAACTTATTTTGATCTGTAAATTCAGTTAACAGAGATAAAACATATTTTTGATTGAGCAGTTATGAAACACTCTTTTTGTAGAAAATGCAAGTGGAGATTCGGAGCGCTAAGTGGGTAATAGTGGAAAAAGGAATGTCTTCAAATATAAACTACACAGAATCATTCGGTGAAACTTCTTTCTGAACTGTGCATTCAGCTAACAGTGTTAAACCATACTTTTGATTGAGCAGATCTGAACAATCTTTCTGTAGAAAATGCAACTGGACATTTGGAGCGCTAAGAGCGTAGTAGTGGAAAAAGGAATATATTCAAATATAAACTACACAGAAGCATTCTGTGAAACTACTTTCTGATCTGAGCATTCAGCTAACAGAGTTAAACCATACTTTTGATTGAGCAGTTTTGAAACACTCTGTCTGTAGAAAATGCAACTGGACATTCGTAGCGCTAAGTGGGTTATAGTGGAAAAAAGAATATGTTCAAATATAAACTACACAGAAGCATTGTATGAAACTTCTTTCTGTTCTGTGCATTCAACTAACAGAGTTGAACCTTACTTTTGATTGAGCCGTTCTGAAACACTCTTTCTGTAGAAACTGCAATTGGACATTCTGAGCGCTAAGAGGCCTATATTGGGAAAAAGAATGTCTACAAATAAAAACTACACAGAAGAATTGTGTGAAACTTCTTTCTGTTCCGTTTGTTCAACTAAAAGAGGTGAACTTTAGTTTTGATTGAGCCGTTCTGAAACACTCTTTCAGTAGAAAATGCAAGTGGAGATTCGGAGCGCTAAGAGGGTAATAGTGGAAAAAGGAATGTCTCCAAATATAAACTACACAGAATCATTCTGTGAAACATCTTTCTGATCTGTGCATTCAGCTAACAGAGTTAAACCATACTTTTGATTGAGCAGATCTGAACACTCTTTCTGTAGAAAATGCAACTGGACATTTGGAGCGCTAAGAGAGTAGTAGTGGAAAAAGTAATATATTCAAATATAAACTACACAGAAGCATTCTGTGAAACTTCTTTCTGATCTGAGCATTCAGCTAACAGAGTTAAACCATACTTTTGATTGAGCAGTTTTGAAACACTCTGTCTGTAGAAAATGCAACTGGACATTCGTAGCGCTAAGTGGGTAATAGTGGAAAAAAGAATATGTTCAAATATAAACTACACAGAAGCATTGTATGAAACTTCTTTCTGTTCTGTGCATTCAACTAACAGAGTTGAACCTTACTTTTGATTGAGCCGTTCTGAAACACTCTTTCTGTAGAAACTGCAATTGGACATTCTGAACGCTAAGAGGCCTATATTGGGAAAAATAATGTCTACAAATAAAAACTACACAGAAGAATTGTGTGAAACTTCTTTCTGTTCTGTTTGTTCAACTAAAAGAGTTGAACCTTAGTTTTGATTGAGCCGTTCTGAAACACTCTTTCTGTAGAAAATGCAAGTGGAGATTCGGAGCGCTAAGAGGGGAATAGTGGAAAAAGGAATGTCTCCAAATATAAACTACACAGAATCATTCGGTGAAACTTCTTTCTGATCTGTGCATTCAGCTAACAGAGGTAAACCATACTTTTGATTGAGCAGATCTGAACACTCTTTCTGTAGAAAATGCAACTGGACATTTGGAGCGCTAAGAGACTAGTAGTGGAAAAAGGAATATATTCAAATATAAACTACACAGAAGCATTCTGTGAAACTTCTTTCTGATCTGAGCATTCAGCTAACAGAGTTAAACCATACTTTGGATTGAGCAGTTTTGAAACACTCTGTCTGTAGAAAATGCAACTGGACATTCGTAGCGCTAAGTGGGTAATAGTGGAAAAAAGAATATGTTCAAATATAAACTACACAGAAGCATTGTATGAAACTACTTTCTGTTCTGTGCATTCAACTAACAGAGTTGAACCTTACTTTTGTTTGAGCCTTTCTGAAACACTCTTTCTGTAGAAACTGCAATTGGACATTCTGAGCGCTAAGAGGCCTCTATTGGGAAAAATAATATCTTCAAATAAAAACTACACAGAAGCATTGTGTGAAACTTATTTCTGATATGTTCATTAAGCTAACAGAGTTAAACCATACTTTTGATTGCGCAGTTCTGAACACTCTTTCTGTAGAAAATGCAAGTGGACATTCGGAGCGCTAAGAGGGTAATAGTGGAAAAAGGAATATATTCAAATATAAACTACACAGTAGCATTCTGTGAAAATTCTTTCTGTTCTGTGCATTCAACTAACAGAGTTGAAACTTACTTTTGATTGAGCCGTTCCGAAACACTCTTTCTGTAGAAACTGCAATTGGACATGCTAAGCGCTAAGAGGCCTACATTGGGAAAAAGAATATCTTCAAATAAAAACTACACAGATGCATTCTGTGAAACTTATTTCTGATCTGTAAATTCAGTTAACAGAGATAAAACATATTTTTGATTGAGCTGTTATGAAACACTCTTTTTGTAGAAAATGTAAGTGGAGATTCGGAGCGCTAAGATGGTAATAGTGGAAAAAGGAATATATTTAAATATAAACTACACAGTAGCATTCTGTGAAAATTCTTGCTGTTCTGTGCATTCAACTAACAGAGTTGAACCTTACTTTTGATTGAGCCGTTCCGAAACACTCTTTCTGTAGAAACTGCAATTGGACATGCTAAGCGTTAAGAGGACTACATTGGGAAAAAGAATATCTTCAAATAAAAACTACACAGATTCATTCTGTGAAACTTATTTCTGATCTGTAAATTCAGTTAACAGAGATAAAACATATTTTTGATTGAGCAGTTATGAAACACTCTTTTTGTAGAAAATGCAAGTGGAGATTCGGAGCGCTAAGAGGGTAATAGTGGAAAAAGGAATGTCTTCAAATATAAACTACACAGAATCATTCGGTGAAACTTCTTTCTGTTCTGTGCATTCAGCTAACAGAGTTAAACCATACTTTTGCTTGAGCAGATCTGAACACTCTTTCTGTAGAAAATGGAACTGTACATTTGGAGCGCTAAGAGCGTAGTAGTGGAAAAAGGAATATATTCAAATATAAACTACACAGAAGCATTCTGTGAAACTTCTTTCTGATCTGAGCATTCAGCTAACCGAGTTAAACCATACTTTTGATTGAGCAGACTTGAAACACTCTGTCTGTAGAAAATGCAACTGGACATTCGTAGCGCTAAGTGGGTAATAGTGGAAAAAAGAATATGTTCAAATATAAACTACACAGAAGCATTGTATGAAACTGCTTTCTGTTCTGTGCATTCAACTAACAGAGTTGAACCTTACTTTTGATTGAGCCGTTCTGAAACACTCTTTCTGTAGAAACTGCAATTGGACATTCTGAGCGCTAAGAGGCCTATATTGGGAAAAAGAATGTCTACAAATAAAAACTACACAGAAGAATTTTGTGAAACTTCTTTCTGTTCTGTTTGTTCAACTAAAAGAGTTGTACCTTAGTTTTGATTGAGCCGTTCTGAAACACTCTTTCTGTAGAAAATGCAAGTGGAGATTCGGAGCGCTAAGAGGGTAATAGTGGAAAAAGGAATGTCTCCAAATATAAACTACACAGAATCATTCTGTGAAACTTCTTTCTGATCTGTGCATTCAGCTAACAGAGTTAAACCATACTTTTGATTGAGCAGATCTGAACACTCTTTCTGTAGAAAATGCAACTGGACATTTGGAGCGCTAAGAGAGTAGTAGTGGAAAAAGGAATATATTCAAATATAAACTACACAGAAGCATTCTGTGAAACTTCTTTCTGATCTGAGCATTCAGCTAACAGAGTTAAACCATACTTTTGATTGAGCAGTTTTGAAACACTCTGTCTGTAGAAAATGCAACGGGACATTCGTAGCGCTAAGTGGGTAATAGTGGAAAAAATAATATGTTCAAATATAAACTACACAGAAGCATTGTATGAAACTTCTTTCTGTTCTGTGCATTCAACTAACAGAGTTGAACCTTACTTTTGATTGAGCCTTTCTGAAACACTCTTTCTGTAGAAACTGCAATTGGACATTCTGAGCGCTAAGAGGCCTCTATTGGGAAAAATAATATCTTCAAATAAAAACTACACAGAAGCATTGTGTGAAACTTATTTCTGATATGTTCATTAAGCTAACAGAGTTAAACCATACTTTTGAGTGCGCAGTTCTGAACACTCTTTCTGTAGAAAATGCAAGTGGACATTCGGAGCGCTAAGAGGGTAATAGTGGAAAAAGGAATATATTCAAATATAAACTACACAGTAGCATTCTGTGAAAATTCTTTCTGTTCTGTGCATTCAACTAACAGAGTTCAACCTTACTTTTGATTGAGCCGTTCTGAAACACTCTTTCTGTAGAAACTGCAATTGGACATGCTAAGCGCTAAGAGGCCTACATTGGGAAAAAGAATATGTTCAAATAAAAACTACACAGATGCATTCGGTGAAACAGATTTCTGATTTGTAAATTCAGTTAACAGAGATAAAACATATTTTTGATTGAGCAGTTATGAAACACTCTTTTTGTAGAAAATGCAAGTGGAGATTCGGAGCGCTAAGATGGTAATAGTGGAAAAAGGAATATATTTAAATATAAACTACACAGTAGCATTCTGTGAAAATTCTTTCTGTTCTGTGCATTCAACTAACAGAGTTGAACCTTACTTTTGATTGAGCCGTTCTGAAACACTCTTTCTGTAGAAACTGCAATTGGACATTCTGAGCGCTAGGAGGACTATATTGGGAAAAAGAATGTCTACAAATAAAAACTACACAGAAGAATTGTGTGAGACTTCTTTCTGTTCTGTTTTTTCAACTAAAAGAGTTGAACCTTAGTTTTGATTGAGCCGTTCTGAAACACTCTTTCTGTAGAAAATGCAAGTGGAGATTCGGAGCGCTAAGAGGGTAATAGTGGAAAAAGGAATGTCTTCAAATATAAACTACACAGAATCATTCGGTGAAACTTCCTTCTGATCTGTGCATTCACCTAACAGAGTTAAACCATACTTTTGATTGAGCAGATCTGAACCCTCTTTCTGTAGAAAATGCAACTGGACCTTTGGAGCGCTAAGAGCGTAGTAGTGGAAAAAGGAATATATTCAAATATAAACTACACAGAAGCATTCTGTGAAACTTCTTTCTGATCTGAGCATTCAGCTAACAGAGTTAAACCATACTTTTGATTGAGCAGCTTTGAAACACTCTGTCTGTAGAAAATGCAACTGGACATTCGTAGCGCTAAGTGGGTAACAGTGGAAAAAAGAATATGTTCAAATATAAACTACACAGAAGCATTGTATGAAACTTCTTTCTGTTCTGTGCATTCAACTAACAGAGTTGAACCTTACTTTTGATTGAGCCGTTCTGAAACACTCTTTCTGTAGAAACTGCAAATGGACATTCTGAGCGCTAAGAGGCCTCTATTGGGAAAAATAATATCTTCAAATAAAAACTACACAGAAGCATTGTGTGAAACTTATTTCTGATATGTTCATTAAGCTAACAGAGTTAAACGATACTTTTGATTGCGCAGTTCTGAACACTCTTTCTGTAGAAAATGCAAGTGGACATTCGGAGCGCTAAGAGGGTGATAGTGGAAAAAGTAATATATTCAAATATAAACTACACAGTAGCATTCTGTGAAAATTCTTTCTGTTCTGTGCATTCAACTAACAGAGTTGAACCTTACTTTTGATTGAGCCGTTCTGAAACACTCTTTCTGTAGAAACTGCAATTGGACATGCTAAGCGCTAAGAGGCCTACATTTTGAAAAAGAATATCTTCAAATAAAAACTACACAGATGCATTCTGTGAAACTGATTTCTGATCTGTAAATTCAGTTAACAGAGATAAAACATATTTTTGATTGAGCAGTTATGAAACACTCTTTTTGTAGAAAATGCAAGTGGAGATTCGGAGCGCTAAGATGGTAATAGTGGAAAAAGGAATATATTTAAATATAAACTACACAGTAGCATTCTGTGAAAATTCTTTCTGTTCTGTGCATTCAACTAACAGAGTTGAACCTTACTTTTGATTGAGCCGTTCTGAAACACTCTTTCTGTAGAAACTGCAATTGGTCATGCTAAGCGCTAAGAGGACTACATTGGGAAATAGAATATCTTCAAATAAAAACTACACAGATGCATTCTGTGAAACTTATTTCTGATCTGTAAATTCAGTTAACAGAGATAAAACATATTTTTGATTGAGCAGTTATGAAACACTCTTTTTGTAGAAAATGCAAGTGGAGATTCGGAGCGCTAAGAGGGTAATAGTGGAAAAAGGAATGTCTTCAAATATAAACTACACAGAATCATTCGGTGAAACTTCCTTCTGATCTGTGCATTCACCTAACAGAGTTAAACCATACTTTTGATTGAGCAGATCTGAACACTCTTTCTGTAGAAAATGCAACTGGACCTTTGGAGCGCTAAGAGCGTAGTAGTGGAAAAAGGAATATATTCAAATATAAAGTACACAGAAGCATTCTGTGAAACTTCTTTCTGATCTGAGCATTCAGCTAACAGAGTTAAACCATAGTTTTGATTGAGCAGTTTTGAAACACTCTGTCTGTAGAAAATGCAACTGGACATTCGTAGCGCTAAGTGGGTAATAGTGGAAAAAAGAATATGTTCAAATATAAACTACACAGAAGCATTGTATGAAACTTCTTTCTGTTCTGTGCATTCAACTAACAGAGTTGAACCTTACTTTTGATTGAGCCGTTCTGAAACACTCTTTCTGTAGAAACTGCAATTGGACATTCTGAGCGCTAGGAGGCCTATATTGGGAAAAAGAATGTCTACAAATAAAAACTACACAGAAGAATTGTGTGAAACTTCTTTCTGTTCTGTTTGTTCAACTAAAAGATTTGAACCTTAGTTTTGATTGAGCCGTTCTGAAACACTCTTTCTGTAGAAACTGCAAGTGGAGATTCGGAGCGCTAAGAGGGTAATAGTGGAAAAAGGAATGTCTCCAAATATAAACTACACAGAATCATTCGGTGAAACTTCTTTCTGATCTGTGCATTCAGCTAACAGAGGTAAACCATACTTTTGATTGAGCAGATCTGAACACTCTTTCTGTAGAAAATGCAACTGGACATTTGGAGCGCTAAGAGAGTAGTAGTGGAAAAAGGAATATATTCAAATATAAACTACACAGAAGCATTCTGTGAAACTTCTTTCTGATCTGAGCATTCAGCTAACAGAGTTAAACCATACTTTGGATTGAGCAGTTTTGAAACTCTCTGTCTGTAGAAAATGCAACTGGACATTCGTAGCGCTAAGTGGGTAATAGTGGAAAAAAGAATATGTTCAAATATAAACTACACAGAAGCATTGTATGAAACTTCTTTCTGTTCTGTGCATTCAACTAACAGAGTTGAACCTTACTTTTGATTGAGCCTTTCTGAAACACTCTTTCTGTAGAAACTGCAATTGGACATTCTGAGCACTAAGAGGCCTCTATTGGGAAAAATAATATCTTCAAATAAAAACTACACAGAAGCATTGTGTGAAACTTATTTCTGATATGTTCATTAAGCTAACAGAGTTAAACCATACTTTTGATTGCGCAGTGCTGAACACTCTTTCTGTAGAAAATGCAAGTGGACATTCGGAGCGCTAAGAGGGTAATAGTGGAAAAAGGAATATATTCAAATATAAACTACACAGTAGCATTCTGTGAAAATTCTTTCTGTTCTGTGCATTCAACTAACAGAGTTGAACCTTACTTTTGATTGAGCCGTTCTGAAACACTCTTTCTGTAGAAACTGCAATTGGACATGCTAAGCGCTAAGAGGCCTACATTGGGAAAAAGAATATCTTCAAATAAAAACTACACAGATGCATTCTGTGAAACTTATTTCGAATCTGTAAATTCAGTTAACAGAGATAAAACATATTTTTGATTGAGCAGTTAAGAAACACTCTTTTTGTAGAAAATGCAAGTGGAGATTCGGAGCGCTAAGATGGTAATAGTGGAAAAAGGAATATATTTAAATATAAACTACACAGTAGCATTCTGTGAAAATTCTTGCTGTTCTGTGCATTCAACTAACAGAGTTGAACCTCACTTTTGATTGAGCCGTTCTGAAACACTCTTTCTGTAGAAACTGCAATTGGACATGCTAAGCGCTAAGAGGCCTACATTGGGAAAAAGAATATCTTCAAATAAAAACTACACAGATGCATTCTGTGAAACTTATTTCTGATCTGTAAATTCAGTTAACAGAGATAAAACATATTTTTGATTGAGCAGTTATGAAACACTCTTTTTGTAGAAAATGCAAGTGGAGATTCGGAGCGCTAAGAGGGTAATATTGGAAAAAGGAATGTCTTCAAATATAAACTACACAGAATCATTCGGTGAAACTTCTTTCTGATCTGTGCATTCAGCTAACAGAGTTAAACCATACTTTTGATTGAGCAGATCTGAACACTCTTTCTGTAGAAAATGGAACTGGACATTTGGAGCACTAAGAGCGTAGTAGTGGAAAAAGTAATATATTCAAATATAAACTACACAGAAGCATTCTGTGAAACTTCTTTCTGATCTGAGCTTTCAGCTAACAGAGTTAAACCATACTTTTGATTGAGCAGTTTTGAAACACTCTGTCTGTAGAAAATGCAACTGGACATTCGTAGCGCTAAGTGGGTAATAGTGGAAGAAAGAATATGTTCAAATAGAAACTACACAGAAGCATTGTATGAAACTTCTTTCTGTTCTGTGCATTCAACTAACAGAGTTGAACCTTACTTTTGATTGAGCCGTTCTGAAACACTCTTTCTGTAGAAACTGCAATTGGACATTCTGAGCGCTAAGAGGCCTATATTGGGAAAAAGAATGTCTACAAATAAAAACTACACAGAAAAATTGTGTGAAACTTCTTTCTGTTCTGTTTGTTCAACTAAAAGAGTTGAACCTTAGTTTTGATTGACCCGTTCTGAAACACTCTTTCTGTAGAAAATGCAAGTGGAGATTCGGAGCGCTAAGAGGGTAATAGTGGAAAAAGGAATGTCTCCAAATATAAACTACACAGAATCATTCTGTGAAACTTCTTTCTGATCTGTGCATTCAGCTAACAGAGTTAAACCATACTTTTGATTGAGCAGATCTGAACACTCTTTCTGTAGAAAATGCAACTGGACATTCGTAGCGCTAAGTGGGTAATAGTGGAAAAAAGAATATGTTCAAATATAAACTACACAGAAGCATTGTATGAAAATTCTTTCTGTTCTGTGCATTCAACTAACAGAGTTGAACCTTACTTTTGATTGAGCCTTTCTGAAACACTCTTTCTGTAGAAACTGCAATTGGACATTCTGAGCGCTAAGAGGCTTCTATTGGGAAAAATAATATCTTCAAATAAAAACTACACAGAAGCATTGTGTGAAACTTATTTCTGATATGTTCATTAAGCTAACAGAGTTAAACCATACTTTTGATTGCGCAGTTCTGAACACTCTTTCTGTAGAAAATGCAAGTGGACATTCGGAGCGCTAAGAGGGTAATAGTGGAAAAAGGAATATATTCAAATATAAACTACACAGTAGGATTCTGTGAAAATTCTTTCTGTTCTGTGCATTCAACTAACAGAGTTGAACCTTACTTTTGATTGAGCCGTTCTGAAACACTCTTTCTGTAGATACTGCAATTGGACATGCTAAGCGCTAAGAGGGCTACATTGGGAAAAAGAATATCTTCAAATAAAAACTACACAGATGCATTCTGTGAAACTGATTTCTGATCTGTAAATTCAGTTAACAGAGATAAAACATATTTTTGATTGAGCAGTTATGAAACACTCTTTTTGTAGAAAATGCAAGTGGAGATTCGGAGCGCTAAGATGGTAATAGTGGAAAAAGGAATATATTTAAATATAAACTACACAGTAGCATTCTGTGAAAATACTTTCTGTTCTGTGCATTCAACTAACAGAGTTGAACCTTACTTTTGGTTGAGCCGTTCTGAAACACTCTTTCTGTAGAAACTGCAATTGGACATGCTAAGCGCTAAGAGGCCTACATTGGGAAAAAGAATATCTTCAAATAAAAACTACACAGATGCATTCTGTGAAACTTATTTCTGATCTGTAAATTCAGTTAACAGAGATAAAACATATTTTTGATTGAGCAGTTATGAAACACTCTTTTTGTAGAAAATGCAAGTGGAGATTCGGAGCGCTAAGAGGGTAATAGTGGAAAAAGGAATGTCTTCAAATATAAACTACACAGAATAATTCGGTGAAACTTCTTTCTGATCTGTGCATTCAGCTAACATAGTTAAACCATACTTTTGATTGAGCAGATCTGAACACTCTTTCTGTAGAAAATGGAACTGGACATTTGGAGCGCTAAGAATGTAGTAGTGGAAAAAGGAATATATTCAAATATAAACTACACAGAAGCATTCTGTGAAACTTCTTTCTGATCTGAGCATTCAGCTAACAGAGTTAAACCATACTTTTGATTGAGCAGTTTTGAAACACTCTGTCTGTAGAAAATGCAACTGGACATTCGTAGCGCTAAGTGGGTAATAGTGGAAAAAAGAATATGTTCAAATATAAACTACACAGAAGCATTGTATGAAACTTCTTTCTGTTCTGTGCATTCAACTAACAGAGTTGAACCTTACTTTTGATTGAGCCGTTCTGAAACACTCTTTCTGTAGAAACTGCAATTGGACATTCTGAGCGCTAAGAGGCCTATATTGGGAAAAAGAATGTCTACAAATAAAAACTACACAGAAGAATTGTGTGAAACTTCTTTCTGTTGTGTTTGTTCAACTAAAAGAGTTGAACCTTAGTGTTGATTGAGCCGTTCTGAAACACTCTTTCTGTAGAAAATGCAAGTGGAGATTCGGAGCGCTAAGAGGGTAATAGTGGAAAAAGGAATGTCTCCAAATATAAACTACACAGAATCATTCTGTGAAACTTCTTTCTGATCTGTGCATTCAGCTAACAGAGTTAAACCATACTTTTGATTGAGCAGATCTGAACACTCTTTCTGTAGAAAATGGAACTGGACATTTGTAGCGCTAAGAGCGTAGTAGTGGAAAAAAGAATATATTCAAATATAAACTACACAGAAGCATTCTGTGAAACTTCTTTCTGATCTGAGCATTCAGCTAACAGAGTTAAACCATACTTTTGATTGAGCAGTTTTGAAACACTCTGTCTGTAGAAAATACAACTGGACATTCGTAGCGCTAAGTGGGTAATAGTGGAAAAAAGAATATGTTCAATTATAAACTACACAGAAGCATTGTATGAAACTTCTTTCTGTTCTGTGCATTCAACTAACACAGTTGAACCTTACTTTTGATTGAGCCGTTCTGAAACACTCTATCTGTAGAAACTGCAATTGGACATTCTGAGCGCTAAGAGGCCTATATTGGGAAAAAGTATGTCTACAAATAAAAACTACACAGAAGAATTGTGTGAAACTTCTTTCTGTTCTGTTTGTTCAACTAAAAGAGTTGAACCTTAGTTTTGATTGAGCCGTTCTGAAACACTCTTTCTGTAGAAAATGCAAGTGAAGATTCGGAGCGCTAAGAGGGTAATAGTGGAAAAAGGAATGTCTCCAAATATAAACTACACAGAATCATTCGGTGAAACTTCTTTCTGATCTGTGCATTCAGCTAACAGAGGTAAACCATGCTTTTGATTGAGCAGATCTGAACACTCTTTCTGTAGAAAATGCAACTGGACATTTGGAGCGCTAAGAGAGTAGTAGTGGAAAAAGTAATATATTCAAATATAAACTACACAGAAGCATTCTGTGAAACTTCTTTCTGATCTGAGCATTCAGCTAACAGAGTTAAACCATACTTTTGATTGAGCAGTTTTGAAACTCTCTGTCTGTAGAAAATGCAACTGGACATTCGTAGCGCTAAGTGGGTAATAGTGGAAAAAAGAATATGTTCAAATATAAACTACACAGAATCATTGTATGAAACTTCTTTCTGTTCTGTGCATTCAACTAACAGAGTTGAACCTTACTTTTGATTGAGCCTTTCTGAAACACTCTTTCTGTAGAAACTGCAATTGGACATTCTGAGCGCTAAGAGGCCTCTATTGGGAAAAATAATATCTTCAAATAAAAACTACACAGAAGCATTGTGTAAAACTTATTTCTGATATGTTCATTAAGATAACAGAGTTAAACCATACTTTTTATTGCGCAGTTCTGAACACTCTTTCTGTAGAAAATGCAAGTGGACATTCGGAGCGCTAAGAGGGTAATAGTGGAAAAAGGAATATATTCAAATATAAACTACACAGTAGCATTCTGTGAAAATTCTTTCTGTTCTGTGCATTCAACTAAGAGAGTTGAACCTTACTTTTGATTGAGCCGTTCTGAAACACTCTTTCTGTAGAAACTGCAATTGGACATGCTAAGCGCTAAGAGGACTACATTGGGAAAAAGAATATCTTCAAATAAAAACTACACAGATGCATCCTGTGAAACTTATTTCTGATCTGTAAATTCAGTTAACAGAGATAAAACATATTTTTGATTGAGCAGTTATGAAACACTCTTTTTGTAGAAAATGCAAGTGGAGATTCTGAGCGCTAAGATGGTAATAGTGGAAAAAGGAATATATTTAAATATAAACTACACAGTAGCATTCTGTGACAATTCTTTCTGTTCTGTGCATTCAACTAACAGAGTTGAACCTTACTTTTGATTGAGCCGTTCTGAAACACTCTTTCTGTAGAAACTGCAATTGGACATGCTAAGCGCTAAGAGGCCTACATTGGGAAAAAGAATATCTTCAAATAAAAACTACACAGATGCATTCTGTGAAACTTATTTCTGATCTGTAAATTCAGTTAACAGAGATAAAACATATTTTTGATTGAGCCGTTCTGAAACACTCTTTCTGTAGAAAATGCAAGTGGAGATTCGGAGCGCTAAGAGGGTAATAGTGGAACAAGGAATGTCTCCTAATATAAACTACACAGAATCATTTGGTGAAACTTCTTTCTGTTCTGTGCATTCAACTAACAGAGGTAAACCATACTTTTGATTGAGCAGATCTGAACACTCTTTCTGTAGAAAATGCAACTGGACATTTGGAGCGCTAAGAGAGTAGTAGTGGAAAAAGGAATATATTCAAATATAAACTACACAGAAGCATTCTGTGAAACTTCTTTCTGATCTGAGCATTCAGCTAACAGAGTTAAACCATACTTTTGATTGAGCAGTTTTGAAACACTCTGTCTGTAGAAAATGCAACTGGACATTCGTAGCGCTAAGTGGGTAATAGTGGAAAAAAGAATATGTTCAAATATAAACTACACAGAAGCATTGTATGAAACTTCTTTCTGTTCTGTGCATTCAACTAACAGAGTTGAAACTTACTTTTGATTGAGCCTTTCTGAAACACTCTTTCTGTAGAAACTGCAATTGGACATTCTGAGCGCTAAGAGGCCTCTATTGGGAAAAATAATATCTTCAAATAAAAACTACACAGAAGCATTGTGTGAAACTTATTTCTGATATGTTCATTAAGCTAACAGAGTTAAACCATACTTTTGATTGCGCAGTTCTGAACACTCTTTCTGTAGAAAATGCAAGTGGACATTCGGAGCGCTAAGAGGGTAATATTGGAAAAAGGAATATATTTAAATATAAACTACACAGTAGCATTCTGTGAAAATTCTTTCTGTTCTGTGCATTCAACTAACAGAGTTGAACCTTACTTTTGATTGAGCCGTTCTGAAACACTCTTTCTGTAGAAACTGCAATTGGACATGCTAAGCGCTACGAGGCCTACATTGGGAAAAAGAATATCTTCAAATAAAAACTACACAGATGCATTCTGTGAAACTTATTTCTGATCTGTAAATTCAGTTAACAGAGATAAAACATATTTTTGATTGAGCAGTTATGAAACACTCTTTTTGTAGAAAATGCAAGTGGAGATTCGGAGCGCTAAGAGGGTAATAGTGGAAAAAGGAATGTCTTCAAATATAAACTACACAGAATCATTCGGTGAAACTTCTTTCTGATCTGTGCATTCAGCTAACAGTGTTAAACCATACTTTTGATTGAGCAGATCTGAACACTCTTTCTGTAGAAAATGCAACTGGACATTTTGAGCGCTAAGAGCGTAGTAGTGGAAAAAGGAATATATTGAAATATAAACTACACAGAAGCATTCTGTGAAACTTCTTTCTGATCTGAGCATTCAGCTAACAGAGTTAAACCATACTTTTGATTGAGCAGTTTTGAAACCCTCTGTCTGTAGAAAATGCAACTGGACATTCGTAGCGCTAAGTGGGTAATAGTGGAAAAAAGAATATGTTCAAATATAAACTACACAGAAGCATTGTATGAAACTTCTTTCTGTTCTGTGTATTCAACTAACAGAGTTGAACCTTACTTTTGATTGAGCCGTTCTGAAACACTCTTTCTGTAGAAACTGCAATTGGACATTCTGAGCGCTAGGAGGCCTATATTGGGAAAATGAATGTCTACAAATAAAAACTACACAGAAGAATTGTGTGAAACTTCTTTCTGTTCTGTTTGTTCAACTAAAAGAGTTGAACCTTAGTTTTGATTGAGCCGTTCTGAAACACTCTTTCTGTAGAAAATGCAAGTGGAGATTCGGAGCGCTAAGAGGGTAATAGTGGAAAAAGGAATGTCTCCAAATATAAACTACACAGAATCATTCTGTGAAACTTCTTTCTGATCTGTGCATTCAGCTAACAGAGTTAAACCATACTTTTGATTGAGCAGATCTGAACACTCTTTCTGTAGAAAATGCAACTGGACATTTGGAGCGCTAAGAGAGTAGTAGTGGAAAAAGGAATATATTCAAATATAAACTACACAGAAGCATTCTGTGAAACTTCTTTCTGATCTGAGCATTCAGCTAACAGAGTTAAACCATACTTTTGATTGAGCAGTTTTGAAACACTCTGTCTGTAGAAAATGCAACGGGACATTCGTAGCGCTAAGTGGGTAATAGTGGAAAAAAGAATATGTTCAAATATAAACTACACAGAAGCATTGTATGAAACTTCTTTCTGTTCTGTGCATTCAACTAACAGAGTTGAACCTTACTTTTGATAGAGCCGTTCTGAAACACTCTTTCTGTAGAAATTGCAATTGGACATTCTGAGCGCTAAGAGGCCTCTATTGGGAAAAATAATATCTTCAAATAAATACTACACAGAAGCATTGTGTGAAACTTATTTCTGATATGTTCATTAAGCTAACAGAGTTAAACCATACTTTTGATTGCGCAGTTCTGAACACTCTTTCTGTAGAAAATGCAAGTGGACATTCGGAGCGCTAAGAGGGTAATAGTGGAAAAAGGAATATATTCAAATATAAACTACACAGTAGCATTCTGTGAAAATTCTTTCTGTTCTGTGCATTCAACTAACAGGGTTGAACCTTACTTTTGATTGAGCCGTTCTGAAACACTCTTTCTGTAGAAACTGCAATTGGACATGCTAAGCGCTAAGAGGCCTACATTGGGAAAAAGAATATCTTCAAATAAAAACTACACAGATGCATTCTGTGAAACTTATTTCTGATCTGTAAATTCAGTTAACAGAGATAAAACATATTTTTGATTGAGCAGTTATGAAACACTCTTTTTGTAGAAAATGCAAGTGGAGATTCGCAGCGCTAAGAGGGTACTAGTGGAAAAAGGAATGTCTTCAAATATAAACTACACAGAATCATTCGGTGAAACTTCTTTCTGATCTGTGCATTCAGCTAACAGAGTTAAACCATACTTTTGATTGAGCAGATCTGAACACTCTTTCTGTAGAAAATGCAACTGGACATTTGGAGCGCTAAGAGCGTAGTAGTGGAAAAAGGAATATATTGAAATATAAACTACACAGAAGCATTCTGTGAAACTTCTTTCTGATCTGAGCATTCAGCTAACAGAGTTAAACCATACTTTTGATTGAGCAGTTTTGAAACACTCTGTCTGTAGAAAAAGCAACTGGACATTCGTAGCGCTAAGTGGGTAATAGTGGAAAAAAGAATATGTTCAAATATAAACTACACAGAAGCATTGTATGAAACTTCTTTCTGTTCTGTGCATTCAACTAACAGAGTTGAACCTTACTTTTGATTGAGCCGTTCTGAAACAATCTTTCTGTAGAAACTGCAATTGGACATTCTGAGCGCTAGGAGGCCTATATTGGGAAAAAGAATGTCTACAAATAAAAACTACACAGAAGAATTGTGTGAAACTTCTTTCTTTTCTGTTTGTTCAACTAAAAGAGTTGAACCTTAGTTTTGATTGAGCCGTTCTGAAACACTCTTTCTGTAGAAAATGCAAGTGGAGATTCGGAGCGCTAAGAGGGTAATAGTGGAAAAAGGAATGTCTCCAAATATAAACTACACAGAATCATTCTGTGAAAGTTTTTTCTGATCTGTGCATTCAGCTAACAGAGTTAAACCATACTTTTGATTGAGCAGATCTGAACACTCTTTCTGTAGAAAATGCAACTGGACATTTGGAGCGCTAAGAGAGTAGTAGTGGAAAAAGGAATATATTCAAATATAAACTACACAGAAGCATTCTGTGAAACTTCTTTCTGATCTGAGCATTCAGCTAACAGAGTTAAACCATACTTTTGATTGAGCAGTTTTGAAACACTCTGTCTGTAGAAAATGCAACGGGACATTCGTAGCGCTAAGTGGGTAATAGTGGAAAAAAGAATATGTTCAAATATAAACTAGACAGAAGCATTGTATGAAACTTCTTTCTGTTCTGTGCATTCAACTAACAGAGTTGAACCTTACTTTTGATTGAGCCTTTCTGAAACACTCTTTCTGTAGAAACTGCAATTGGACATTCTGAGCGCTAAGAGGCCTCTATTGGGAAAAATAATATCTTCAAATAAAAACTACACAGAAGCATTGTGTGAAACTTCTTTCTGATATGTTCATTAAGCTAACAGAGTTAAACCATACTTTTTATTGCGCAGTTCTGAACACTCTTTCTGTAGAAAATGCAAGTGGACATTCGGAGCGCTAAGAGGGTAATAGTGGAAAAAGGAATATATTCAAATATAAACTACACAGTAGCATTCTGTGAAAATTCTTTCTGTTCTGTGCATTCAACTAACAGAGTTGAACCTTACTTTTGATTGAGCCGTTCTGAAACACTCTTTCTGTAGAAACTGCAATTGGACATGCTAAGCGCTAAGAGGCCTACATTGGGAAAAAGAATATCTTCAAATAAAAACTACACAGATGCATTCTGTGAAACTTATTTCTGATCTGTAAATTCAGTTAACAGAGATAAAATATATTTTTGATTGAGCAGTTATGAAACACTCTTTTTGTAGAAAATGCAAGTGGAGATTCGGAGCGCTAAGGGGGTACTAGTGGAAAAAGGAATGTCTTCAAATATAAACTACACAGAATCATTCGGTGAAACTTCTTTCTGATCTGTGCATTCAGCTAACAGAGTTAAACCATACTTTTGATTGAGCAGATCTGAACACTCTTTCTGTAGAAAATGCAACTGGACATTTGGAGCGCTAAGAGCGTAGTAGTGGAAAAAGGAATATATTGAAATATAAACTACACAGAAGCATTCTGTGAAACTTCTTTCTGATCTGAGCATTCAGCTAACAGAGTTAAACCATACTTTTGATTGAGCAGATTTGAAAAACTCTGTCTGTAGAAAATGCAACTGGACATTCGTAGCGCTAAGTGGGTAATAGTGGAAAAAAGAATATGTTCAAATATAAACTACACAGAAGCATTGTATGAACCTTCTTTCTATTCTGTGCATTCAACTAACAGTGTTGAACCTTACTTTTGATTGAGCCGTTCTGAAACACTCTTTCTGTAGAAACTGCAATTGGACATTCTGAGCGCTAGGAGGCCTATATTGGGAAAAAGAATGTCTACAAATAAAAACTACACAGAAGAATTGTGTGAAACTTCTTTCTGTTCTGTTTGTTCAACTAAAAGAGTTGAACCTTAGTTTTGATTGAGCCGTTCTGAAACACTCTTTCTGTAGAAAATGCAAGTGGAGATTCGGAGCACTAAGAGGGTAATAGTGGAAAAAGGAATGTCTCCAAATATAAACTACACAGAATCATTCTGTGAAACTTCTTTCTGATCTGTGCATTCAGCTAACAGAGTTAAACCATACTTTTGATTGAGCAGATCTGAACACTCTTTCTGTAGAAAATGCAACTGGACATTTGGAGCGCTAAGAGAGTAGTAGTGGAAAAAGGAATGTATTCAAATATAAACTACACAGAAGCATTCTGTGAAACTTCTTTCTGATCTGAGCATTCAGCTAACAGAGTTAAACCATACTTTTGATTGAGCAGTTTTGAAACACTCTGTCTGTAGAAAATGCAACTGGGCATTCGTAGCGCTAAGTGGGTAATAGTGGAAAAAAGAATATGTTCAAATATAAACTACACAGAATCATGGTATGAAACTTTTTTCTGTTCTGTGCATTCAACTAACAGATTTGAACGTTACTTTTGATTGAGCCTTTCTGAAACACTCTTTCTGTAGAAACTGCAATTGGACATTCTGAGCGCTAAGAGGCCTCTATTGGGAAAAATAATATCTTCAAATAAAAACTACACAGAAGCATTGTGTTAAACTTATTTCTGATATGTTCATTAGGCTAACAGAGTTAAACCATACTTTTGATTGCGCAGTTCTGAACACTCTTTCTGTAGAAAATGCAAGTGGACATTCGGAGCGCTAAGAGGGTAATAGTGGAAAAAGGAATAAATTCAAATATAAACTACACAGTAGCATTCTGTGAAAATTCATTCTGTTCTGTGCATTCAACTAACAGAGTAGAACCTTACTTTTGATTGAGCCGTTCTGAAACACTCTTTCTGTCGAAACTGCAATTGGACATGCTAAGCGCTAAGAGGCCTACATTGGGAAAAAGAATATCTTCAAATAAAAACTACACAGATGCATTCTGTGAAACTTATTTCTGATCTGTAAATTCAGTTAACAGAGATAAAACATATTTTTGATTGAACAGTTATGAAACACTCTTTTTGTAGAAAATGCAAGTGGAGATTCGGAGCGCTAAGAGGGTAATAGTGGAAAAAGGAATGTCTTCAAATATAAACTACACAGAATCATTCTGTGAAACTTCTTTCTGATCTGTGCATTCAGCTAACAGAGTTAAACCATACTTTTGATTGAGCAGATCTGAACACTCTTTCTGTAGAAAATGCAACTTGACATTTGGAGCGCTAAGAGAGTAGTAGTGGAAAAAGGAATATATTCAAATATAAACTACACAGAAGCATTCTGTGAAACTTCTTTCTGATCTGAGCATTCAGCTAACAGAGTTAAACCATACTTTTGATTAAGCAGTTTTGAAACACTCTGTCTGTAGAAAATGCAACGGGACATTCGTAGCGCTAAGTGGGTAATAGTGAAAAAAGAATATGTTCAAATATAAACTACACAGAAGCATTGTATGAAACTTCTTTCTGTTCTGTGCATTCAACTAACAGAGTTGAACCTTACTTTTGATTGAGCCTTTCTGAAACACTCTTTCTGTAGAAACTGCAATTGGACATTCTGAGCGCTAAGAGGCCTCTATTGGGAAAAATAATATCTTCAAATAAAAACTACACAGAAGCATTGTGTGAAACTTATTTCTGATATGTTCATTAAGCTAACAGAGTTAAACCATACTTTTGATTGCGCAGTTCTGAACACTCTTTCTGTAGAAAATGCAAGTGGACATTCGGAGCGCTAAGAGGGTAATAGTGGAAAAAGGAATAAATTCAAATATAAACTACACAGTAGCATTCTGTGAAAATTCATTCTGTTCTGTGCATTCAACTAACAGAGTAGAACCTTACTTTTGATTGAGCCGTTCTGAAACACTCTTTCTGTCGAAACTGCAATTGGACATGCTAAGCGCTAAGAGGCCTACATTGGGAAAAAGAATATCTTCAAATAAAAACTACACAGATGCATTCTGTGAAACTTATTTCTGATCTGTAAATTCAGTTAACAGAGATAAAACATATTTTTGATTGAACAGTTATGAAACACTCTTTTTGTAGAAAATGCAAGTGGAGATTCGGAGCGCTAAGAGGGTAATAGTGGAAAAAGGAATGTCTTCAAATATAAACTACACAGAATCATTCGGTGAAACTTCTTTCTGATCTGTGCATTCAGCTAACAGAGTTAAACCATACTTTTGATTGAGCAGATCTGAACACTCTTTCTGTAGAAAATGGAACTGGACATTTGGAGCACTAAGAGCGTAGTAGTGGAAAAAGTAATATATTCAAATATAAACTACACAGAAGCATTCTGTGAAACTTCTTTCTGATCTGAGCTTTCAGCTAACAGAGTTAAACCATACTTTTGATTGAGCAGTTTTGAAACACTCTGTCTGTAGAAAATGCAACTGGACATTCGTAGCGCTAAGTGGGTAATAGTGGAAGAAAGAATATGTTCAAATAGAAACTACACAGAAGCATTGTATGAAACTTCTTTCTGTTCTGTGCATTCAACTAACAGAGTTGAACCTTACTTTTGATTGAGCCGTTCTGAAACACTCTTTCTGTAGAAACTGCAATTGGACATTCTGAGCGCTAAGAGGCCTATATTGGGAAAAAGAATGTCTACAAATAAAAACTACACAGAAAAATTGTGTGAAACTTCTTTCTGTTCTGTTTGTTCAACTAAAAGAGTTGAACCTTAGTTTTGATTGACCCGTTCTGAAACACTCTTTCTGTAGAAAATGCAAGTGGAGATTCGGAGCGCTAAGAGGGTAATAGTGGAAAAAGGAATGTCTCCAAATATAAACTACACAGAATCATTCTGTGAAACTTCTTTCTGATCTGTGCATTCAGCTAACAGAGTTAAACCATACTTTTGATTGAGCAGATCTGAACACTCTTTCTGTAGAAAATGCAACTGGACATTCGTAGCGCTAAGTGGGTAATAGTGGAAAAAAGAATATGTTCAAATATAAACTACACAGAAGCATTGTATGAAAATTCTTTCTGTTCTGTGCATTCAACTAACAGAGTTGAACCTTACTTTTGATTGAGCCTTTCTGAAACACTCTTTCTGTAGAAACTGCAATTGGACATTCTGAGCGCTAAGAGGCTTCTATTGGGAAAAATAATATCTTCAAATAAAAACTACACAGAAGCATTGTGTGAAACTTATTTCTGATATGTTCATTAAGCTAACAGAGTTAAACCATACTTTTGATTGCGCAGTTCTGAACACTCTTTCTGTAGAAAATGCAAGTGGACATTCGGAGCGCTAAGAGGGTAATAGTGGAAAAAGGAATATATTCAAATATAAACTACACAGTAGGATTCTGTGAAAATTCTTTCTGTTCTGTGCATTCAACTAACAGAGTTGAACCTTACTTTTGATTGAGCCGTTCTGAAACACTCTTTCTGTAGAAACTGCAATTGGACATGCTAAGCGCTAAGAGGCCTACATTGGGAAAAAGAATATCTTCAAATAAAAACTACACAGATGCATTCTGTGAAACTTATTTCTGATCTGTAAATTCAGTTAACAGAGATAAAACATATTTTTGATTGAGCAGTTATGAAACACTCTTTTTGTAGAAAACGCAAGTGGAGATTCGGAGCGCTAAGAGGGTAATATTGGAAAAAGGAATGTCTTCAAATATAAACTACACAGAATCATTCGGTGAAACTTCTTTCTGATCTGTGCATTCAGCTAACAGAGTTAAACCATACTTTTGATTGAGCAGATCTGAACACTCTTTCTGTAGAAAATGGAACTGGACATTTGGAGCACTAAGAGCGTAGTAGTGGAAAAAGTAATATATTCAAATATAAACTACACAGAAGCATTCTGTGAAACTTCTTTCTGATCTGAGCTTTCAGCTAACAGAGTTAAACCATACTTTTGATTGAGCAGTTTTGAAACACTCTGTCTGTAGAAAATGCAACTGGACATTCGTAGCGCTAAGTGGGTAATAGTGGAAGAAAGAATATGTTCAAATAGAAACTACACAGAAGCATTGTATGAAACTTCTTTCTGTTCTGTGCATTCAACTAACAGAGTTGAACCTTACTTTTGATTGAGCCGTTCTGAAACACTCTTTCTGTAGAAACTGCAATTGGACATTCTGAGCGCTAAGAGGCCTATATTGGGAAAAAGAATGTCTACAAATAAAAACTACACAGAAAAATTGTGTGAAACTTCTTTCTGTTCTGTTTGTTCAACTAAAAGAGTTGAACCTTAGTTTTGATTGACCCGTTCTGAAACACTCTTTCTGTAGAAAATGCAAGTGGAGATTCGGAGCGCTAAGAGGGTAATAGTGGAAAAAGGAATGTCTCCAAATATAAACTACACAGAATCATTCTGTGAAACTTCTTTCTGATCTGTGCATTCAGCTAACAGAGTTAAACCATACTTTTGATTGAGCAGATCTGAACACTCTTTCTGTAGAAAATGCAACTGGACATTCGTAGCGCTAAGTGGGTAATAGTGGAAAAAAGAATATGTTCAAATATAAACTACACAGAAGCATTGTATGAAAATTCTTTCTGTTCTGTGCATTCAACTAACAGAGTTGAACCTTACTTTTGATTGAGCCTTTCTGAAACACTCTTTCTGTAGAAACTGCAATTGGACATTCTGAGCGCTAAGAGGCTTCTATTGGGAAAAATAATATCTTCAAATAAAAACTACACAGAAGCATTGTGTGAAACTTATTTCTGATATGTTCATTAAGCTAACAGAGTTAAACCATACTTTTGATTGCGCAGTTCTGAACACTCTTTCTGTAGAAAATGCAAGTGGACATTCGGAGCGCTAAGAGGGTAATAGTGGAAAAAGGAATATATTCAAATATAAACTACACAGTAGGATTCTGTGAAAATTCTTTCTGTTCTGTGCATTCAACTAACAGAGTTGAACCTTACTTTTGATTGAGCCGTTCTGAAACACTCTTTCTGTAGAAACTGCAATTGGACATGCTAAGCGCTAAGAGGCCTACATTGGGAAAAAGAATATCTTCAAATAAAAACTACACAGATGCATTCTGTGAAACTGATTTCTGATCTGTAAATTCAGTTAACAGAGATAAAACATATTTTTGATTGAGCAGTTATGAAACACTCTTTTTGTAGAAAATGCAAGTGGAGATTCGGAGCGCTAAGATGGTAATAGTGGAAAAAGGAATATATTTAAATATAAACTACACAGTAGCATTCTGTGAAAATACTTTCTGTTCTGTGCATTCAACTAACAGAGTTGAACCTTACTTTTGGTTGAGCCGTTCTGAAACACTCTTTCTGTAGAAACTGCAATTGGACATGCTAAGCGCTAAGAGGCCTACATTGGGAAAAAGAATATCTTCAAATAAAAACTACACAGATGCATTCTGTGAAACTTATTTCTGATCTGTAAATTCAGTTAACAGAGATAAAACATATTTTTGATTGAGCAGTTATGAAACACTCTTTTTGTAGAAAATGCAAGTGGAGATTCGGAGCGCTAAGAGGGTAATAGTGGAAAAAGGAATGTCTTCAAATATAAACTACACAGAATAATTCGGTGAAACTTCTTTCTGATCTGTGCATTCAGCTAACATAGTTAAACCATACTTTTGATTGAGCAGATCTGAACACTCTTTCTGTAGAAAATGGAACTGGACATTTGGAGCGCTAAGAGCGTAGTAGTGGAAAAAGGAATATATTCAAATATAAACTACACAGAAGCATTCTGTGAAACTTCTTTCTGATCTGAGCATTCAGGTAACAGAGTTAAACCATACTTTTGATTGAGCAGTTTTGAAACACTCTGTCTGTAGAAAATGCAACTGGACATTCGTAGCGCTAAGTGGGTAATAGTGGAAAAAAGAATATGTTCAAATATAAACTACACAGAAGCATTGTATGAAACTTCTTTCTGTTCTGTGCATTCAACTAACAGAGTTGAACCTTACTTTTGATTGAGCCGTTCTGAAACACTCTTTCTGTAGAAACTGCAATTGGACATTCTGAGCGCTAAGAGGCCTATATTGGGAAAAAGAATGTCTACAAATAAAAACTACACAGAAGAATTGTGTGAAACTTCTTTCTGTTGTGTTTGTTCAACTAAAAGAGTTGAACCTTAGTGTTGATTGAGCCGTTCTGAAACACTCTTTCTGTAGAAAATGCAAGTGGAGATTCGGAGCGCTAAGAGGGTAATAGTGGAAAAAGGAATGTCTCCAAATATAAACTACACAGAATCATTCTGTGAAACTTCTTTCTGATCTGTGCATTCAGCTAACAGAGTTAAACCATACTTTTGATTGAGCAGATCTGAACACTCTTTCTGTAGAAAATGGAACTGGACATTTGTAGCGCTAAGAGCGTAGTAGTGGAAAAAAGAATATATTCAAATATAAACTACACAGAAGCATTCTGTGAAACTTCTTTCTGATCTGAGCATTCAGCTAACAGAGTTAAACCATACTTTTGATTGAGCAGTTTTGAAACACTCTGTCTGTAGAAAATGCAACTGGACATTCGTAGCGCTAAGTGGGTAATAGTGGAAAAAAGAATATGTTCAATTATAAACTACACAGAAGCATTGTATGAAACTTCTTTCTGTTCTGTGCATTCAACTAACACAGTTGAACCTTACTTTTGATTGAGCCGTTCTGAAACACTCTATCTGTAGAAACTGCAATTGGACATTCTGAGCGCTAAGAGGCTTATATTGGGAAAAAGTATGTCTACAAATAAAAACTACACAGAAGAATTGTGTGAAACTTCTTTCTGTTCTGTTTGTTCAACTAAAAGAGTTGAACCTTAGTTTTGATTGAGCCGTTCTGAAACACTCTTTCTGTAGAAAATGCAAGTGGAGATTCGGAGCGCTAAGAGGGTAATAGTGGAAAAAGGAATGTCTCCAAATATAAACTACACAGAATCATTCGGTGAAACTTCTTTCTGATCTGTGCATTCAGCTAACAGAGGTAAACCATACTTTTGATTGAGCAGATCTGAACACTCTTTCTGTAGAAAATGCAACTGGACATTTGGAGCGCTAAGAGAGTAGTAGTGGAAAAAGTAATATATTCAAATATAAACTACACAGAAGCATTCTGTGAAACTTCTTTCTGATCTGAGCATTCAGCTAACAGAGTTAAACCATACTTTGGATTGAGCAGTTTTGAAACACTCTGTCTGTAGAAAATGCAACTGGACATTCGTAGCGCTAAGTGGGTAATAGTGGAAAAAAGAATATGTTCAAATATAAACTACACAGAAGCATTGTATGAAACTTCTTTCTGTTCTGTGCATTCAACTAACAGAGTTGAACCTTAATTTTGATTGAGCCTTTCTGAAACACTCTTTCTGTAGAAACTGCAATTGGACATTCTGAGCACTAAGAGGCCTCTATTGGGAAAAATAATATCTTCAAATAAAAACTACACAGAAGCATTGTGTGAAACTTATTTCTGATATGTTCATTAAGCTAACAGAGTTAAACCATACTTTTGATTGCGCAGTGCTGAACACTCTTTCTGTAGAAAATGCAAGTGGACATTCGGAGCGCTAAGAGGGTAATAGTGGAAAAAGGAATATATTCAAATATAAACTACACAGTAGCATTCTGTGAAAATTCTTTCTGTTCTGTGCATTCAACTAACAGAGTTGAACCTTACTTTTGATTGAGCCGTTCTGAAACACTCTTTCTGTAGAAACTGCAATTGGACATGCTAAGCGCTAAGAGGCCTACATTGGGAAAAAGAATATCTTCAAATAAAAACTACACAGATGCATTCTGTGAAACTTATTTCGAATCTGTAAATTCAGTTAACAGAGATAAAACATATTTTTGATTGAGCAGTTAAGAAACACTCTTTTTGTAGAAAATGCAAGTGGAGATTCGGAGCGCTAAGATGGTAATAGTGGAAAAAGGAATATATTTAAATATAAACTACACAGTAGCATTCTGTGAAAATTCTTGCTGTTCTGTGCATTCAACTAACAGAGTTGAACCTCACTTTTGATTGAGCCGTTCTGAAACACTCTTTCTGTAGAAACTGCAATTGGACATGCTAAGCGCTAAGAGGCCTACATTGGGAAAAAGAATATCTTCAAATAAAAACTACACAGATGCATTCTGTGAAACTTATTTCTGATCTGTAAATTCAGTTAACAGAGATAAAACATATTTTTGATTGAGCAGTTATGAAACACTCTTTTTGTAGAAAATGCAAGTGGAGATTCGGAGCGCTAAGAGGGTAATATTGGAAAAAGGAATGTCTTCAAATATAAACTACACAGAATCATTCGGTGAAACTTCTTTCTGATCTGTGCATTCAGCTAACAGAGTTAAACCATACTTTTGATTGAGCAGATCTGAACACTCTTTCTGTAGAAAATGGAACTGGACATTTGGAGCACTAAGAGCGTAGTAGTGGAAAAAGTAATATATTCAAATATAAACTACACAGAAGCATTCTGTGAAACTTCTTTCTGATCTGAGCTTTCAGCTAACAGAGTTAAACCATACTTTTGATTGAGCAGTTTTGAAACACTCTGTCTGTAGAAAATGCAACTGGACATTCGTAGCGCTAAGTGGGTAATAGTGGAAGAAAGAATATGTTCAAATAGAAACTACACAGAAGCATTGTATGAAACTTCTTTCTGTTCTGTGCATTCAACTAACAGAGTTGAACCTTACTTTTGATTGAGCCGTTCTGAAACACTCTTTCTGTAGAAACTGCAATTGGACATTCTGAGCGCTAAGAGGCCTATATTGGGAAAAAGAATGTCTACAAATAAAAACTACACAGAAAAATTGTGTGAAACTTCTTTCTGTTCTGTTTGTTCAACTAAAAGAGTTGAACCTTAGTTTTGATTGACCCGTTCTGAAACACTCTTTCTGTAGAAAATGCAAGTGGAGATTCGGAGCGCTAAGAGGGTAATAGTGGAAAAAGGAATGTCTCCAAATATAAACTACACAGAATCATTCTGTGAAACTTCTTTCTGATCTGTGCATTCAGCTAACAGAGTTAAACCATACTTTTGATTGAGCAGATCTGAACACTCTTTCTGTAGAAAATGCAACTGGACATTCGTAGCGCTAAGTGGGTAATAGTGGAAAAAAGAATATGTTCAAATATAAACTACACAGAAGCATTGTATGAAAATTCTTTCTGTTCTGTGCATTCAACTAACAGAGTTGAACCTTACTTTTGATTGAGCCTTTCTGAAACACTCTTTCTGTAGAAACTGCAATTGGACATTCTGAGCGCTAAGAGGCTTCTATTGGGAAAAATAATATCTTCAAATAAAAACTACACAGAAGCATTGTGTGAAACTTATTTCTGATATGTTCATTAAGCTAACAGAGTTAAACCATACTTTTGATTGCGCAGTTCTGAACACTCTTTCTGTAGAAAATGCAAGTGGACATTCGGAGCGCTAAGAGGGTAATAGTGGAAAAAGGAATATATTCAAATATAAACTACACAGTAGGATTCTGTGAAAATTCTTTCTGTTCTGTGCATTCAACTAACAGAGTTGAACCTTACTTTTGATTGAGCCGTTCTGAAACACTCTTTCTGTAGAAACTGCAATTGGACATGCTAAGCGCTAAGAGGCCTACATTGGGAAAAAGAATATCTTCAAATAAAAACTACACAGATGCATTCTGTGAAACTGATTTCTGATCTGTAAATTCAGTTAACAGAGATAAAACATATTTTTGATTGAGCAGTTATGAAACACTCTTTTTGTAGAAAATGCAAGTTGAGATTCGGAGCGCTAAGATGGTAATAGTGGAAAAAGGAATATATTTAAATATAAACTACACAGTAGCATTCTGTGAAAATACTTTCTGTTCTGTGCATTCAACTAACAGAGTTGAACCTTACTTTTGGTTGAGCCGTTCTGAAACACTCTTTCTGTAGAAACTGCAATTGGACATGCTAAGCGCTAAGAGGCCTACATTGGGAAAAAGAATATCTTCAAATAAAAACTACACAGATGCATTCTGTGAAACTTATTTCTGATCTGTAAATTCAGTTAACAGAGATAAAACATATTTTTGATTGAGCAGTTATGAAACACTCTTTTTGTAGAAAATGCAAGTGGAGATTCGGAGCGCTAAGAGGGTAATATTGGAAAAAGGAATGTCTTCAAATATAAACTACACAGAATCATTCGGTGAAACTTCTTTCTGATCTGTGCATTCAGCTAACAGAGTTAAACCATACTTTTGATTGAGCAGATCTGAACACTCTTTCTGTAGAAAATGGAACTGGACATTTGGAGCACTAAGAGCGTAGTAGTGGAAAAAGTAATATATTCAAATATAAACTACACAGAAGCATTCTGTGAAACTTCTTTCTGATCTGAGCTTTCAGCTAACAGAGTTAAACCATACTTTTGATTGAGCAGTTTTGAAACACTCTGTCTGTAGAAAATGCAACTGGACATTCGTAGCGCTAAGTGGGTAATAGTGGAAGAAAGAATATGTTCAAATAGAAACTACACAGAAGCATTGTATGAAACTTCTTTCTGTTCTGTGCATTCAACTAACAGAGTTGAACCTTACTTTTGATTGAGCCGTTCTGAAACACTCTTTCTGTAGAAACTGCAATTGGACATTCTGAGCGCTAAGAGGCCTATATTGGGAAAAAGAATGTCTACAAATAAAAACTACACAGAAAAATTGTGTGAAACTTCTTTCTGTTCTGTTTGTTCAACTAAAAGAGTTGAACCTTAGTTTTGATTGACCCGTTCTGAAACACTCTTTCTGTAGAAAATGCAAGTGGAGATTCGGAGCGCTAAGAGGGTAATAGTGGAAAAAGGAATGTCTCCAAATATAAACTACACAGAATCATTCTGTGAAACTTCTTTCTGATCTGTGCATTCAGCTAACAGAGTTAAACCATACTTTTGATTGAGCAGATCTGAACACTCTTTCTGTAGAAAATGCAACTGGACATTCGTAGCGCTAAGTGGGTAATAGTGGAAAAAAGAATATGTTCAAATATAAACTACACAGAAGCATTGTATGAAAATTCTTTCTGTTCTGTGCATTCAACTAACAGAGTTGAACCTTACTTTTGATTGAGCCTTTCTGAATCACTCTTTCTGTAGAAACTGCAATTGGACATTCTGAGCGCTAAGAGGCTTCTATTGGGAAAAATAATATCTTCAAATAAAAACTACACAGAAGCATTGTGTGAAACTTATTTCTGATATGTTCATTAAGCTAACAGAGTTAAACCATACTTTTGATTGCGCAGTTCTGAACACTCTTTCTGTAGAAAATGCAAGTGGACATTCGGAGCGCTAAGAGGGTAATAGTGGAAAAAGGAATATATTCAAATATAAACTACACAGTAGGATTCTGTGAAAATTCTTTCTGTTCTGTGCATTCAACTAACAGAGTTGAACCTTACTTTTGATTGAGCCGTTCTGAAACACTCTTTCTGTAGAAACTGCAATTGGACATGCTAAGCGCTAAGAGGCCTACATTGGGAAAAAGAATATCTTCAAATAAAAACTACACAGATGCATTCTGTGAAACTGATTTCTGATCTGTAAATTCAGTTAACAGAGATAAAACATATTTTTGATTGAGCAGTTATGAAACACTCTTTTTGTAGAAAATGCAAGTGGAGATTCGGAGCGCTAAGATGGTAATAGTGGAAAAAGGAATATATTTAAATATAAACTACACAGTAGCATTCTGTGAAAATACTTTCTGTTCTGTGCATTCAACTAACAGAGTTGAACCTTACTTTTGGTTGAGCCGTTCTGAAACACTCTTTCTGTAGAAACTGCAATTGGACATGCTAAGCGCTAAGAGGCCTACATTGGGAAAAAGAATATCTTCAAATAAAAACTACACAGATGCATTCTGTGAAACTTATTTCTGATCTGTAAATTCAGTTAACAGAGATAAAACATATTTTTGATTGAGCAGTTATGAAACACTCTTTTTGTAGAAAATGCAAGTGGAGATTCGGAGCGCTAAGAGGGTAATAGTGGAAAAAGGAATGTCTTCAAATATAAACTACACAGAATAATTCGGTGAAACTTCTTTCTGATCTGTGCATTCAGCTAACATAGTTAAACCATACTTTTGATTGAGCAGATCTGAACACTCTTTCTGTAGAAAATGGAACTGGACATTTGGAGCGCTAAGAGCGTAGTAGTGGAAAAAGGAATATATTCAAATATAAACTACACAGAAGCATTCTGTGAAACTTCTTTCTGATCTGAGCATTCAGGTAACAGAGTTAAACCATACTTTTGATTGAGCAGTTTTGAAACACTCTGTCTGTAGAAAATGCAACTGGACATTCGTAGCGCTAAGTGGGTAATAGTGGAAAAAAGAATATGTTCAAATATAAACTACACAGAAGCATTGTATGAAACTTCTTTCTGTTCTGTGCATTCAACTAACAGAGTTGAACCTTACTTTTGATTGAGCCGTTCTGAAACACTCTTTCTGTAGAAACTGCAATTGGACATTCTGAGCGCTAAGAGGCCTATATTGGGAAAAAGAATGTCTACAAATAAAAACTACACAGAAGAATTGTGTGAAACTTCTTTCTGTTGTGTTTGTTCAACTAAAAGAGTTGAACCTTAGTGTTGATTGAGCCGTTCTGAAACACTCTTTCTGTAGAAAATGCAAGTGGAGATTCGGAGCGCTAAGAGGGTAATAGTGGAAAAAGGAATGTCTCCAAATATAAACTACACAGAATCATTCTGTGAAACTTCTTTCTGATCTGTGCATTCAGCTAACAGAGTTAAACCATACTTTTGATTGAGCAGATCTGAACACTCTTTCTGTAGAAAATGGAACTGGACATTTGTAGCGCTAAGAGCGTAGTAGTGGAAAAAAGAATATATTCAAATATAAACTACACAGAAGCATTCTGTGAAACTTCTTTCTGATCTGAGCATTCAGCTAACAGAGTTAAACCATACTTTTGATTGAGCAGTTTTGAAACACTCTGTCTGTAGAAAATGCAACTGGACATTCGTAGCGCTAAGTGGGTAATAGTGGAAAAAAGAATATGTTCAATTATAAACTACACAGAAGCATTGTATGAAACTTCTTTCTGTTCTGTGCATTCAACTAACACAGTTGAACCTTACTTTTGATTGAGCCGTTCTGAAACACTCTATCTGTAGAAACTGCAATTGGACATTCTGAGCGCTAAGAGGCCTATATTGGGAAAAAGTATGTCTACAAATAAAAACTACACAGAAGAATTGTGTGAAACTTCTTTCTGTTCTGTTTGTTCAACTAAAAGAGTTGAACCTTAGTTTTGATTGAGCCGTTCTGAAACACTCTTTCTGTAGAAAATGCAAGTGGAGATTCGGAGCGCTAAGAGGGTAATAGTGGAAAAAGGAATGTCTCCAAATATAAACTACACAGAATCATTCGGTGAAACTTCTTTCTGATCTGTGCATTCAGCTAACAGAGGTAAACCATACTTTTGATTGAGCAGATCTGAACACTCTTTCTGTAGAAAATGCAACTGGACATTTGGAGCGCTAAGAGAGTAGTAGTGGAAAAAGTAATATATTCAAATATAAACTACACAGAAGCATTCTGTGAAACTTCTTTCTGATCTGAGCATTCAGCTAACAGAGTTAAACCATACTTTTGATTGAGCAGTTTTGAAACACTCTGTCTGTAGAAAATGCAACTGGACATTCGTAGCGCTAAGTGGGTAATAGTGGAAAAAAGAATATGTTCAAATATAAACTACACAGAATCATTGTATGAAACTTCTTTCTGTTCTGTGCATTCAACTAACAGAGTTGAACCTTACATTTGATTGAGCCTTTCTGAAACACTCTTTCTGTAGAAACTGCAATTGGACATTCTGAGCGCTAAGAGGCCTCTATTGGGAAAAATAATATCTTCAAATAAAAACTACACAGAAGCATTGTGTGAAACTTATTTCTGATATGTTCATTAAGCTAACAGAGTTAAACCATACTTTTTATTGCGCAGTTCTGAACACTCTTTCTGTAGAAAATGCAAGTGGACATTCGGAGCGCTAAGAGGGTAATAGTGGAAAAAGGAATATATTCAAATATAAACTACACAGTAGCATTCTGTGAAAATTCTTTCTGTTCTGTGCATTCAACTAAGAGAGTTGAACCTTACTTTTGATTGAGCCGTTCTGAAACACTCTTTCTGTAGAAACTGCAATTGGACATGCTAAGCGCTAAGAGGCCTACATTGGGAAAAAGAATATCTTCAAATAAAAACTACACAGATGCATCCTGTGAAACTTATTTCTGATCTGTAAATTCAGTTAACAGAGATAAAACATATTTTTGATTGAGCAGTTATGAAACACTCTTTTTGTAGAAAATGCAAGTGGAGATTCTGAGCGCTAAGATGGTAATAGTGGAAAAAGGAATATATTTAAATATAAACTACACAGTAGCATTCTGTGAAAATTCTTTCTGTTCTGTGCATTCAACTAACAGAGTTGAACCTTACTTTTGATTGAGCCGTTCTGAAACACTCTTTCTGTAGAAACTGCAATTGGACATGCTAAGCGCTAAGAGGCCTACATTGGGAAAAAGAATATCTTCAAATAAAAACTACACAGATGCATTCTGTGAAACTTATTTCTGATCTGTAAATTCAGTTAACAGAGATAAAACATATTTTTGATTGAGCCGTTCTGAAACACTCTTTCTGTAGAAAATGCAAGTGGAGATTCGGAGCGCTAAGAGGGTAATAGTGGAACAAGGAATGTCTCCTAATATAAACTACACAGAATCATTTGGTGAAACTTCTTTCTGTTCTGTGCATTCAACTAACAGAGGTAAACCATACTTTTGATTGAGCAGATCTGAACACTCTTTCTGTAGAAAATGCAACTGGACATTTGGAGCGCTAAGAGAGTAGTAGTGGAAAAAGGAATATATTCAAATATAAACTACACAGAAGCATTCTGTGAAACTTCTTTCTGATCTGAGCATTCAGCTAACAGAGTTAAACCATACTTTTGATTGAGCAGTTTTGAAACACTCTGTCTGTAGAAAATGCAACTGGACATTCGTAGCGCTAAGTGGGTAATAGTGGAAAAAAGAATATGTTCAAATATAAACTACACAGAAGCATTGTATGAAACTTCTTTCTGTTCTGTGCATTCAACTAACAGAGTTGAAACTTACTTTTGATTGAGCCTTTCTGAAACACTCTTTCTGTAGAAACTGCAATTGGACATTCTGAGCGCTAAGAGGCCTCTATTGGGAAAAATAATATCTTCAAATAAAAACTACACAGAAGCATTGTGTGAAACTTATTTCTGATATGTTCATTAAGCTAACAGAGGTAAACCATACTTTTGATTGCGCAGTTCTGAACACTCTTTCTGTAGAAAATGCAAGTGGACATTCGGAGCGCTAAGAGTGTAATAGTGGAAAAAGGAATGTCTCCAAATATAAACTACACAGAATCATTCTGTGAAACTTCTTTCTGATCTGTGCATTCAGCTAACAGAGTTAAACCATACTTTTGATTGAGCAGATCTGAACACTCTTTCTGTAGAAAATGCAACTGGACATTTGGAGTGCTAAGAGAGTAGTAGTGGAAAAAGGAATATATTCAAATATAAACTACACAGAAGCATTCTGTGAAACTTCTTTCTGATCTGAGCATTCAGCTAACAGAGTTAAACCATACTTTTGATTGAGCAGTTTTGAAACACTCTGTCTGTAGAAAATGCAACTGGACATTCGTAGCGCTAAGTGGGTAATAGTGGAAAAAAGAATATGTTCAAATATAAACTACACAGAAGCATTGTATGAAACTTCTTTCTGTTCTGTGCATTCAATTAACAGAGTTGAACCTTACTTTTGATTGAGCCTTTCTGAAACACTCTTTCTGTAGAAACTGCAATTGGACATTCTGAGCGCTAAGAGCCCTCTATTGGGAAAAATAATATCTTCAAATAAAAACTACACAGAAGCATTGTGTGAAACTTATTTCTGATATGTTCATTAAGCTAACAGAGTTAAACCATACTTTTGATTGCGCAGTTCTGAACACTCTTTCTGTAGAAAATGCAAGTGGACATTCGGAGCGCTAAGAGGGTAATAGTGGAAAAAGGAATATATTCAAATATAAACTACACAGTAGCATTCTGTGAAAATTCTTTCTGTTCTGTGCATTCAACTAACAGAGTTGAACCTTACTTTTAATTGAGCCGTTCTGAAACACTCTTTCTGTAGAAACTGCAATTGGACATGCTAAGCGCTAAGAGGCCTACATTGGGAAAAAGAATATCTTCAAATAAAAACTACACAGATGCATTCTGTGAAACTTATTTCTGATCTGTAAATTCAGTTAACAGAGATAAAACATATTTTTGATTGAGCAGTTATGAAACACTCTTTTTGTAGAAAATGCAAGTGGAGATTCGGAGTGCTAAGATGGTAATAGTGGAAAAAGGAATATATTTAAATATAAACTACACAGTAGCATTCTGTGAAAATTCTTTCTGTTCTGTGCATTCAACTAACAGAGTTGAACCTTACTTTTGGTTGAGCCGTTCTGAAACACTCTTTCTGTAGAAACTGCAATTGGACATGCTAAGCGCTAAGAGGCCTACATTGGGAAAAAGAATATCTTCAAATAAAAACTACACAGATGCATTCTGTGAAACTTATTTCTGATCTGTAAATTCAGTTAACAGAGATAAAACATATTTTTGATTGAGCAGTTATGAAACACTCTTTTTGTAGAAAATGCAAGTGGAGATTCGGAGCGCTAAGAGGGTAATAGTGGAAAAAGGAATGTCTTCAAATATAAACTACACAGAATAATTCGGTGAAACTTCTTTCTGATCTGTGCATTCAGCTAACATAGTTAAACCATACTTTTGATTGAGCAGATCTGAACACTCTTTCTGTAGAAAATGGAACTGGACATTTGGAGCGCTAAGAGCGTAGTAGTGGAAAAAGGAATATATTCAAATATAAACTACACAGAAGCATTCTGTGAAACTTCTTTCTGATCTGAGCATTCAGGTAACAGAGTTAAACCATACTTTTGATTGAGCAGTTTTGAAACACTCTGTCTGTAGAAAATGCAACTGGACATTCGTAGCGCTAAGTGGGTAATAGTGGAAAAAAGAATATGTTCAAATATAAACTACACAGAAGCATTGTATGAAACTTCTTTCTGTTCTGTGCATTCAACTAACAGAGTTGAACCTTACTTTTGATTGAGCCGTTCTGAAACACTCTTTCTGTAGAAACTGCAATTGGACATTCTGAGCGCTAAGAGGCCTATATTGGGAAAAAGAATGTCTACAAATAAAAACTACACAGAAGAATTGTGTGAAACTTCTTTCTGTTGTGTTTGTTCAACTAAAAGAGTTGAACCTTAGTGTTGATTGAGCCGTTCTGAAACACTCTTTCTGTAGAAAATGCAAGTGGAGATTCGGAGCGCTAAGAGGGTAATAGTGGAAAAAGGAATGTCTCCAAATATAAACTACACAGAATCATTCTGTGAAACTTCTTTCTGATCTGTGCATTCAGCTAACAGAGTTAAACCATACTTTTGATTGAGCAGATCTGAACACTCTTTCTGTAGAAAATGGAACTGGACATTTGTAGCGCTAAGAGCGTAGTAGTGGAAAAAAGAATATATTCAAATATAAACTACACAGAAGCATTCTGTGAAACTTCTTTCTGATCTGAGCATTCAGCTAACAGAGTTAAACCATACTTTTGATTGAGCAGTTTTGAAACACTCTGTCTGTAGAAAATGCAACTGGACATTCGTAGCGCTAAGTGGGTAATAGTGGAAAAAAGAATATGTTCAATTATAAACTACACAGAAGCATTGTATGAAACTTCTTTCTGTTCTGTGCATTCAACTAACACAGTTGAACCTTACTTTTGATTGAGCCGTTCTGAAACACTCTATCTGTAGAAACTGCAATTGGACATTCTGAGCGCTAAGAGGCCTATATTGGGAAAAAGTATGTCTACAAATAAAAACTACACAGAAGAATTGTGTGAAACTTCTTTCTGTTCTGTTTGTTCAACTAAAAGAGTTGAACCTTAGTTTTGATTGAGCCGTTCTGAAACACTCTTTCTGTAGAAAATGCAAGTGGAGATTCGGAGCGCTAAGAGGGTAATAGTGGAAAAAGGAATGTCTCCAAATATAAACTACACAGAATCATTCGGTGAAACTTCTTTCTGATCTGTGCATTCAGCTAACAGAGGTAAACCATACTTTTGATTGAGCAGATCTGAACACTCTTTCTGTAGAAAATGCAACTGGACATTTGGAGCGCTAAGAGAGTAGTAGTGGAAAAAGTAATATATTCAAATATAAACTACACAGAAGCATTCTGTGAAACTTCTTTCTGATCTGAGCATTCAGCTAACAGAGTTAAACCATACTTTTGATTGAGCAGTTTTGAAACACTCTGTCTGTAGAAAATGCAACTGGACATTCGTAGCGCTAAGTGGGTAATAGTGGAAAAAAGAATATGTTCAAATATAAACTACACAGAATCATTGTATGAAACTTCTTTCTGTTCTGTGCATTCAACTAACAGAGTTGAACCTTACATTTGATTGAGCCTTTCTGAAACACTCTTTCTGTAGAAACTGCAATTGGACATTCTGAGCGCTAAGAGGCCTCTATTGGGAAAAATAATATCTTCAAATAAAAACTACACAGAAGCATTGTGTGAAACTTATTTCTGATATGTTCATTAAGCTAACAGAGTTAAACCATACTTTTTATTGCGCAGTTCTGAACACTCTTTCTGTAGAAAATGCAAGTGGACATTCGGAGCGCTAAGAGGGTAATAGTGGAAAAAGGAATATATTCAAATATAAACTACACAGTAGCATTCTGTGAAAATTCTTTCTGTTCTGTGCATTCAACTAAGAGAGTTGAACCTTACTTTTGATTGAGCCGTTCTGAAACACTCTTTCTGTAGAAACTGCAATTGGACATGCCAAGCGCTAAGAGGCCTACATTGGGAAAAAGAATATCTTCAAATAAAAACTACACAGATGCATCCTGTGAAACTTATTTCTGATCTGTAAATTCAGTTAACAGAGATAAAACATATTTTTGATTGAGCAGTTATGAAACACTCTTTTTGTAGAAAATGCAAGTGGAGATTCTGAGCGCTAAGATGGTAATAGTGGAAAAAGGAATATATTTAAATATAAACTACACAGTAGCATTCTGTGAAAATTCTTTCTGTTCTGTGCATTCAACTAACAGAGTTGAACCTTACTTTTGATTGAGCCGTTCTGAAACACTCTTTCTGTAGAAACTGCAATTGGACATGCTAAGCGCTAAGAGGCCTACATTGGGAAAAAGAATATCTTCAAATAAAAACTACACAGATGCATTCTGTGAAACTTATTTCTGATCTGTAAATTCAGTTAACAGAGATAAAACATATTTTTGATTGAGCCGTTCTGAAACACTCTTTCTGTAGAAAATGCAAGTGGAGATTCGGAGCGCTAAGAGGGTAATAGTGGAACAAGGAATGTCTCCTAATATAAACTACACAGAATCATTTGGTGAAACTTCTTTCTGTTCTGTGCATTCAACTAACAGAGGTAAACCATACTTTTGATTGAGCAGATCTGAACACTCTTTCTGTAGAAAATGCAACTGGACATTTGGAGCGCTAAGAGAGTAGTAGTGGAAAAAGGAATATATTCAAATATAAACTACACAGAAGCATTCTGTGAAACTTCTTTCTGATCTGAGCATTCAGCTAACAGAGTTAAACCATACTTTTGATTGAGCAGTTTTGAAACACTCTGTCTGTAGAAAATGCAACTGGACATTCGTAGCGCTAAGTGGGTAATAGTGGAAAAAAGAATATGTTCAAATATAAACTACACAGAAGCATTGTATGAAACTTCTTTCTGTTCTGTGCATTCAACTAACAGAGTTGAAACTTACTTTTGATTGAGCCTTTCTGAAACACTCTTTCTGTAGAAACTGCAATTGGACATTCTGAGCGCTAAGAGGCCTCTATTGGGAAAAATAATATCTTCAAATAAAAACTACACAGAAGCATTGTGTGAAACTTATTTCTGATATGTTCATTAAGCTAACAGAGGTAAACCATACTTTTGATTGCGCAGTTCTGAACACTCTTTCTGTAGAAAATGCAAGTGGACATTCGGAGCGCTAAGAGTGTAATAGTGGAAAAAGGAATGTCTCCAAATATAAACTACACAGAATCATTCTGTGAAACTTCTTTCTGATCTGTGCATTCAGCTAACAGAGTTAAACCATACTTTTGATTGAGCAGATCTGAACACTCTTTCTGTAGAAAATGCAACTGGACATTTGGAGTGCTAAGAGAGTAGTAGTGGAAAAAGGAATATATTCAAATATAAACTACACAGAAGCATTCTGTGAAACTTCTTTCTGATCTGAGCATTCAGCTAACAGAGTTAAACCATACTTTTGATTGAGCAGTTTTGAAACACTCTGTCTGTAGAAAATGCAACTGGACATTCGTAGCGCTAAGTGGGTAATAGTGGAAAAAAGAATATGTTCAAATATAAACTACACAGAAGCATTGTATGAAACTTCTTTCTGTTCTGTGCATTCAATTAACAGAGTTGAACCTTACTTTTGATTGAGCCTTTCTGAAACACTCTTTCTGTAGAAACTGCAATTGGACATTCTGAGCGCTAAGAGCCCTCTATTGGGAAAAATAATATCTTCAAATAAAAACTACACAGAAGCATTGTGTGAAACTTATTTCTGATATGTTCATTAAGCTAACAGAGTTAAACCATACTTTTGATTGCGCAGTTCTGAACACTCTTTCTGTAGAAAATGCAAGTGGACATTCGGAGCGCTAAGAGGGTAATAGTGGAAAAAGGAATATATTCAAATATAAACTACACAGTAGCATTCTGTGAAAATTCTTTCTGTTCTGTGCATTCAACTAACAGAGTTGAACCTTACTTTTAATTGAGCCGTTCTGAAACACTCTTTCTGTAGAAACTGCAATTGGACATGCTAAGCGCTAAGAGGCCTACATTGGGAAAAAGAATATCTTCAAATAAAAACTACACAGATGCATTCTGTGAAACTTATTTCTGATCTGTAAATTCAGTTAACAGAGATAAAACATATTTTTGATTGAGCAGTTATGAAACACTCTTTTTGTAGAAAATGCAAGTGGAGATTCGGAGTGCTAAGATGGTAATAGTGGAAAAAGGAATATATTTAAATATAAACTACACAGTAGCATTCTGTGAAAATTCTTTCTGTTCTGTGCATTCAACTAACAGAGTTGAACCTTACTTTTGATTGAGCCGTTCTGAAACACTCTTTCTGTAGAAAATGCAATTGGACATGCTAAGCGCTAAGAGGCCTACATTGGGAAAAAGAATATCTTGAAATAAAAACTACACAGATGCATTCTGTGAAACTTATTTCTGATCTGTAAATTCAGTTAACAGAGATAAAACATATTTTTGATTGAGCAGTTATGAAACACTCTTTTTGTAGAAAATGCAAGTGGAGATTCGGAGCGCTAAGAGGATAATAGTGGAAAAAGGAATGTCTTCAAATATAAACTACACAGAATCATTCGGTGAAACTACTTTCTGATCAGTGCATTCAGCTAACAGAGTTAAACCATACTTTTGATTGAGCAGATCTGAACACTCTTTCTGTAGAAGATGGAACTGGACATTTGGAGCGCTAAGAGCGTAGTAGTGGAAAAAGGAATATATTCAAATATAAACTACACAGAAGCATTCTGTGAAACTTCTTTCTGATCTGAGCATTCAGCTAACAGAGTTAAACCATACTTTTGATTGAGCAGTTTTGAAACACTCTGTCTGTAGAAAATGCAACTGGACATTCGTAGCGCTAAGTGGGTAATAGTGGAAAAAAGAATAAGTTCAAATATAAACTACACAGAAGCATTGTATGAAACTTCTTTCTGTTCTGTGCATTCAACTAACAGAGTTGAACCTTACTTTTGATTGAGCCGTTCTGAAACACTCTTTCTGTAGAAACTGCAATTGGACATTCTGAGCGCTAAGAGGCCTATATTGGGGAAAAGAATGTCTACAAATAAAAACTACACAGAAGAATTGTGTGAAACTTCTTTCTGTTCTGTTTGTTCAACTAAAAGAGTTGAACCTTAGTTTTGATTGAGCCGTTCTGAAACACTCTTTCTGTAGAAAATGCAAGTGGAGATTCGGAGCGCTAAGAGGGTAATAGTGGAAAAAGGAATGTCTCCAAATATAAACTACACAGAATCATTCTGTGAAACTTCTTTCTGATCTGTGCATTCAGCTAACAGAGTTAAACCATACTTTTGATTGAGCAGATCTGAACACTCTTTCTGTAGAAAATGCAACTGGACATTTGGAGCGCTAAGAGAGTAGTAGTGGAAAAAGGAATATATTCAAATATAAACTACACAGAAGCATTCTGTGAAACTTCTTTCTGACCTGAGCATTCAGCTAACAGAGTTAAACCATACTTTTGATTGAGCAGTTTTGAAACACTCTGTCTGTAGAAAATGCAACTGGACATTCGTAGCGCTAAGTGGGTAATAGTGGAAAAAAGAATATGTTCAAATATAAACTACACAGAAGCATTGTATGAAACTTCTTTCTGTTCTGTGCATTCAACTAACAGAGTTGAACCTTACTTTTGATTGAGCCTTTCTGAAACACTCTTTCTGTAGAAACTGCAATTGGACATTCTGAGCGCTAAGAGGCCTCTATTGGGAAAAATAATATCTTCAAATAAAAACTACACAGAAGCATTGTGTGAAACTTATTTCTGATATGTTCATTAAGCTAACAGAGGTAAACCATACTTTTGATTGCGCAGTTCTGAACACTCTTTCTGTAGAAAATGCAAGTGGACATTCGGAGCGCTAAGAGGGTAATAGTGGAAAAAGGAATGTCTCCAAATATAAACTACACAGAATCATTCTGTGAAACTTCTTTCTGATCTGTGCATTCAGCTAACAGAGTTAAGCCATACTTTTGATTGAGCAGATCTGAACACTCTTTCTGTAGAAAATGCAACTGGACATTTGGAGCGCTAAGAGAGTAGTAGTGGAAAAAGGAATATATTCAAATATAAACTACACAGAAGCATTCTGTGAAACTTCTTTCTGATCTGAGCATTCAGCTAACAGAGTTAAACCATACTTTTGATTGAGCAGTTTTGAAACACTCTGTCTGTAGAAAATGCAACTGGACATTCGTAGCGCTAAGTGGGTAATAGTGGAAAAAAGAATATATTCAAATATAAACTACACAGAAGCATTGTATGAAACTTCTTTCTGTTCTGTGCATTCAACTAACAGAATTGAACCTTACTTTTGGTTGAGCCTTTCTGAAACACTCTTTCTGTAGAAACTGCAATTGGACATTCTGAGCGCTAAGAGCCCTCTATTGGGAAAAATAATATCTTCAAATAAAAACTACACAGAAGCATTGTGTGAAACTTATTTCTGATATGTTCATTAAGCTAACAGAGTTAAACCATACTTTTGATTGCGCAGTTCTGAACACTCTTTCTGTAGAAAATGCAAGTGGACATTCGGAGCGCTAAGAGGGTAATAGTGGAAAAAGGAATATATTTAAATATAAACTACACAGTAGCATTCTGTGAAAATTCTTTCTGTTCTGTGCATTCAACTAACAGAGTTGAACCTTACTATTGATTGAGCCTTTCTGAAACACTCTTTCTGTAGAAACTGCAATTGGACATGCTAAGCGCTAAGAGGCCTACATTGGGAAAAAGAATATCTTCAAATAAAAACTACACAGATGCATTCTTGAAACTTATTTCTGATCTGTAAATTCAGTTAACAGAGAAAAAACATATTTTTGATTGAGCAGTTATGAAACACTCTTTTTGTAGAAAATGCAAGTGGAGATTCGGAGCGCTAAGAGGGTAATAGTGGAAAAAGGTATGTATTCAAATATAAACTACACAGAATCATTCGGTGAAACTTCCTTCTGATCTGTGCATTCACCTAACAGAGTTAAACCATACTTTTGATTGAGCAGATCTGAACACTCTTTCTGTAGAAAATGCAACTGGACATTTGGAGCGCTAAGAGCGTAGTAGTGGAAAAAGGAATATATTCAAATATAAACTACACAGAAGCATTCTGTGAAACTTCTTTCTGATCTGAGCATTCAGCTAACAGAGTTAAACCATACTTTTGATTGAGCAGTTTTGAAACACTCTGTCTGTAGAAAATGCAACTGGACATTCGTAGCGCTAAGTGGGTAATAGTGGAAAAAAGAATATGTTCAAATATAAACTACACAGAAGCATTGTATGAAACTTCTTTCTGTTCTGTGCATTCAACTAACAGAGTTGAACCTTACTTTTGATTGAGCCGTTCTGAAACACTCTTTCTGTAGAAACTGCAATTGGACATTCTGAGCGCTAAGAGGCCTATATTGGGAAAAAGAATGTCTACAAATAAAAACTACACAGAAGAATTGTGTGAAACTTCTTTCTGTTGTGTTTGTTCAACTAAAAGAGTTGAACCTTAGTGTTGATTGAGCCGTTCTGAAACACTCTTTCTGTAGAAAATGCAAGTGGAGATTCGGAGCGCTAAGAGGGTAATAGTGGAAAAAGGAATGTCTCCAAATATAAACTACACAGAATCATTCTGTGAAACTTCTTTCTGATCTGTGCATTCAGCTAACAGAGTTAAACCATACTTTTGATTGAGCAGATCTGAACACTCTTTCTGTAGAAAATGGAAATGGACATTTGTAGCGCTAAGAGCGTAGTAGTGGAAAAAAGAATATATTCAAATATAAACTACACAGAAGCATTCTGTGAAACTTCTTTCTGATCTGAGCATTCAGCTAACAGAGTTAAACCATACTTTTGATTGAGCAGTTTTGAAACACTCTGTCTGTAGAAAATGCAACTGGACATTCGTAGCGCTAAGTGGGTAATAGTGGAAAAAAGAATATGTTCAATTATAAACTACACAGAAGCATTGTATGAAACTTCTTTCTGTTCTGTGCATTCAACTAACACAGTTGAACCTTACTTTTGATTGAGCCGTTCTGAAACACTCTATCTGTAGAAACTGCAATTGGACATTCTGAGCGCTAAGAGGCCTATATTGGGAAAAAGTATGTCTACAAATAAAAACTACACAGAAGAATTGTGTGAAACTTCTTTCTGTTCTGTTTGTTCAACTAAAAGAGTTGAACCTTAGTTTTGATTGAGCCGTTCTGAAACACTCTTTCTGTAGAAAATGCAAGTGGAGATTCGGAGCGCTAAGAGGGTTATAGTGGAAAAAGGAATGTCTCCAAATATAAACTACACAGAATCATTCGGTGAAACTTCTTTCTGATCTGTGCATTCAGCTAACAGAGGTAAACCATACTTTTGATTGAGCAGATCTGAACACTCTTTCTGTAGAAAATGCAACTGGACATTTGGAGCGCTAAGAGAGTAGTAGTGGAAAAAGTAATATATTCAAATATAAACTACACAGAAGCATTCTGTGAAACTTCTTTCTGATCTGAGCATTCAGCTAACAGAGTTAAACCATACTTTTGATTGAGCAGTTTTGAAACACTCTGTCTGTAGAAAATGCAACTGGACATTCGTAGCGCTAAGTGGGTAATAGTGGAAAAAAGAATATGTTCAAATATAAACTACACAGAATCATTGTATGAAACTTCTTTCTGTTCTGTGCATTCAACTAACAGAGTTGAACCTTACTTTTGATTGAGCCTTTCTGAAACACTCTTTCTGTAGAAACTGCAATTGGACATTCTGAGCGCTAAGAGGCCTCTATTGGGAAAAATAATATCTTCAAATAAAAACTACACAGAAGCATTGTGTGAAACTTATTTCTGATATGTTCATTAAGCTAACAGAGTTAAACCATACTTTTTATTGCGCAGTTCTGAACACTCTTTCTGTAGAAAATGCAAGTGGACATTCGGAGCGCTAAGAGGGTAATAGTGGAAAAAGGAATATATTCAAATATAAACTACACAGTAGCATTCTGTGAAAATTCTTTCTGTTCTGTGCATTCAACTAAGAGAGTTGAACCTTACTTTTGATTGAGCCGTTCTGAAACACTCTTTCTGTAGAAACTGCAATTGGACATGCTAAGCGCTAAGAGGCCTACATTGGGAAAAAGAATATCTTCAAATAAAAACTACACAGATGCATCCTGTGAAACTTATTTCTGATCTGTAAATTCAGTTAACAGAGATAAAACATATTTTTGATTGAGCAGTTATGAAACACTCTTTTTGTAGAAAATGCAAGTGGAGATTCTGAGCGCTAAGATGGTAATAGTGGAAAAAGGAATATATTTAAATATAAACTACACAGTAGCATTCTGTGAAAATTCTTTCTGTTCTGTGCATTCAACTAACAGAGTTGAACCTTACTTTTGATTGAGCCGTTCTGAAACACTCTTTCTGTAGAAACTGCAATTGGACATGCTAAGCGCTAAGAGGCCTACATTGGGAAAAAGAATATCTTCAAATAAAAACTACACAGATGCATTCTGTGAAACTTATTTCTGATCTGTAAATTCAGTTAACAGAGATAAAACATATTTTTGATTGAGCCGTTCTGAAACACTCTTTCTGTAGAAAATGCAAGTGGAGATTCGGAGCGCTAAGAGGGTAATAGTGGAACAAGGAATGTCTCCTAATATAAACTACACAGAATCATTTGGTGAAACTTCTTTCTGTTCTGTGCATTCAACTAACAGAGGTAAACCATACTTTTGATTGAGCAGATCTGAACACTCTTTCTGTAGAAAATGCAACTGGACATTTGGAGCGCTAAGAGAGTAGTAGTGGAAAAAGGAATATATTCAAATATAAACTACACAGAAGCATTCTGTGAAACTTCTTTCTGATCTGAGCATTCAGCTAACAGAGTTAAACCATACTTTTGATTGAGCAGTTTTGAAACACTCTGTCTGTAGAAAATGCAACTGGACATTCGTAGCGCTAAGTGGGTAATAGTGGAAAAAAGAATATGTTCAAATATAAACTACACAGAAGCATTGTATGAAACTTCTTTCTGTTCTGTGCATTCAACTAACAGAGTTGAAACTTACTTTTGATTGAGCCTTTCTGAAACACTCTTTCTGTAGAAACTGCAATTGGACATTCTGAGCGCTAAGAGGCCTCTATTGGGAAAAATAATATCTTCAAATAAAAACTACACAGAAGCATTGTGTGAAACTTATTTCTGATATGTTCATTAAGCTAACAGAGGTAAACCATACTTTTGATTGCGCAGTTCTGAACACTCTTTCTGTAGAAAATGCAAGTGGACATTCGGAGCGCTAAGAGTGTAATAGTGGAAAAAGGAATGTCTCCAAATATAAACTACACAGAATCATTCTGTGAAACTTCTTTCTGATCTGTGCATTCAGCTAACAGAGTTAAACCATACTTTTGATTGAGCAGATCTGAACACTCTTTCTGTAGAAAATGCAACTGGACATTTGGAGTGCTAAGAGAGTAGTAGTGGAAAAAGGAATATATTCAAATATAAACTACACAGAAGCATTCTGTGAAACTTCTTTCTGATCTGAGCATTCAGCTAACAGAGTTAAACCATACTTTTGATTGAGCAGTTTTGAAACACTCTGTCTGTAGAAAATGCAACTGGACATTCGTAGCGCTAAGTGGGTAATAGTGGAAAAAAGAATATGTTCAAATATAAACTACACAGAAGCATTGTATGAAACTTCTTTCTGTTCTGTGCATTCAATTAACAGAGTTGAACCTTACTTTTGATTGAGCCTTTCTGAAACACTCTTTCTGTAGAAACTGCAATTGGACATTCTGAGCGCTAAGAGCCCTCTATTGGGAAAAATAATATCTTCAAATAAAAACTACACAGAAGCATTGTGTGAAACTTATTTCTGATATGTTCATTAAGCTAACAGAGTTAAACCATACTTTTGATTGCGCAGTTCTGAACACTCTTTCTGTAGAAAATGCAAGTGGACATTCGGAGCGCTAAGAGGGTAATAGTGGAAAAAGGAATATATTCAAATATAAACTACACAGTAGCATTCTGTGAAAATTCTTTCTGTTCTGTGCATTCAACTAACAGAGTTGAACCTTACTTTTAATTGAGCCGTTCTGAAACACTCTTTCTGTAGAAACTGCAATTGGACATGCTAAGCGCTAAGAGGCCTACATTGGGAAAAAGAATATCTTCAAATAAAAACTACACAGATGCATTCTGTGAAACTTATTTCTGATCTGTAAATTCAGTTAACAGAGATAAAACATATTTTTGATTGAGCAGTTATGAAACACTCTTTTTGTAGAAAATGCAAGTGGAGATTCGGAGTGCTAAGATGGTAATAGTGGAAAAAGGAATATATTTAAATATAAACTACACAGTAGCATTCTGTGAAAATTCTTTCTGTTCTGTGCATTCAACTAACAGAGTTGAACCTTACTTTTGATTGAGCCGTTCTGAAACACTCTTTCTGTAGAAAATGCAATTGGACATGCTAAGCGCTAAGAGGCCTACATTGGGAAAAAGAATATCTTGAAATAAAAACTACACAGATGCATTCTGTGAAACTTATTTCTGATCTGTAAATTCAGTTAACAGAGATAAAACATATTTTTGATTGAGCAGTTATGAAACACTCTTTTTGTAGAAAATGCAAGTGGAGATTCGGAGCGCTAAGAGGATAATAGTGGAAAAAGGAATGTCTTCAAATATAAACTACACAGAATCATTCGGTGAAACTACTTTCTGATCAGTGCATTCAGCTAACAGAGTTAAACCATACTTTTGATTGAGCAGATCTGAACACTCTTTCTGTAGAAGATGGAACTGGACATTTGGAGCGCTAAGAGCGTAGTAGTGGAAAAAGGAATATATTCAAATATAAACTACACAGAAGCATTCTGTGAAACTTCTTTCTGATCTGAGCATTCAGCTAACAGAGTTAAACCATACTTTTGATTGAGCAGTTTTGAAACACTCTGTCTGTAGAAAATGCAACTGGACATTCGTAGCGCTAAGTGGGTAATAGTGGAAAAAAGAATAAGTTCAAATATAAACTACACAGAAGCATTGTATGAAACTTCTTTCTGTTCTGTGCATTCAACTAACAGAGTTGAACCTTACTTTTGATTGAGCCGTTCTGAAACACTCTTTCTGTAGAAACTGCAATTGGACATTCTGAGCGCTAAGAGGCCTATATTGGGGAAAAGAATGTCTACAAATAAAAACTACACAGAAGAATTGTGTGAAACTTCTTTCTGTTCTGTTTGTTCAACTAAAAGAGTTGAACCTTAGTTTTGATTGAGCCGTTCTGAAACACTCTTTCTGTAGAAAATGCAAGTGGAGATTCGGAGCGCTAAGAGGGTAATAGTGGAAAAAGGAATGTCTCCAAATATAAACTACACAGAATCATTCTGTGAAACTTCTTTCTGATCTGTGCATTCAGCTAACAGAGTTAAACCATACTTTTGATTGAGCAGATCTGAACACTCTTTCTGTAGAAAATGCAACTGGACATTTGGAGCGCTAAGAGAGTAGTAGTGGAAAAAGGAATATATTCAAATATAAACTACACAGAAGCATTCTGTGAAACTTCTTTCTGACCTGAGCATTCAGCTAACAGAGTTAAACCATACTTTTGATTGAGCAGTTTTGAAACACTCTGTCTGTAGAAAATGCAACTGGACATTCGTAGCGCTAAGTGGGTAATAGTGGAAAAAAGAATATGTTCAAATATAAACTACACAGAAGCATTGTATGAAACTTCTTTCTGTTCTGTGCATTCAACTAACAGAGTTGAACCTTACTTTTGATTGAGCCTTTCTGAAACACTCTTTCTGTAGAAACTGCAATTGGACATTCTGAGCGCTAAGAGGCCTCTATTGGGAAAAATAATATCTTCAAATAAAAACTACACAGAAGCATTGTGTGAAACTTATTTCTGATATGTTCATTAAGCTAACAGAGGTAAACCATACTTTTGATTGCGCAGTTCTGAACACTCTTTCTGTAGAAAATGCAAGTGGACATTCGGAGCGCTAAGAGGGTAATAGTGGAAAAAGGAATGTCTCCAAATATAAACTACACAGAATCATTCTGTGAAACTTCTTTCTGATCTGTGCATTCAGCTAACAGAGTTAAGCCATACTTTTGATTGAGCAGATCTGAACACTCTTTCTGTAGAAAATGCAACTGGACATTTGGAGCGCTAAGAGAGTAGTAGTGGAAAAAGGAATATATTCAAATATAAACTACACAGAAGCATTCTGTGAAACTTCTTTCTGATCTGAGCATTCAGCTAACAGAGTTAAACCATACTTTTGATTGAGCAGTTTTGAAACACTCTGTCTGTAGAAAATGCAACTGGACATTCGTAGCGCTAAGTGGGTAATAGTGGAAAAAAGAATATATTCAAATATAAACTACACAGAAGCATTGTATGAAACTTCTTTCTGTTCTGTGCATTCAACTAACAGAATTGAACCTTACTTTTGGTTGAGCCTTTCTGAAACACTCTTTCTGTAGAAACTGCAATTGGACATTCTGAGCGCTAAGAGCCCTCTATTGGGAAAAATAATATCTTCAAATAAAAACTACACAGAAGCATTGTGTGAAACTTATTTCTGATATGTTCATTAAGCTAACAGAGTTAAACCATACTTTTGATTGCGCAGTTCTGAACACTCTTTCTGTAGAAAATGCAAGTGGACATTCGGAGCGCTAAGAGGGTAATAGTGGAAAAAGGAATATATTTAAATATAAACTACACAGTAGCATTCTGTGAAAATTCTTTCTGTTCTGTGCATTCAACTAACAGAGTTGAACCTTACTATTGATTGAGCCTTTCTGAAACACTCTTTCTGTAGAAACTGCAATTGGACATGCTAAGCGCTAAGAGGCCTACATTGGGAAAAAGAATATCTTCAAATAAAAACTACACAGATGCATTCTTGAAACTTATTTCTGATCTGTAAATTCAGTTAACAGAGAAAAAACATATTTTTGATTGAGCAGTTATGAAACACTCTTTTTGTAGAAAATGCAAGTGGAGATTCGGAGCGCTAAGAGGGTAATAGTGGAAAAAGGTATGTATTCAAATATAAACTACACAGAATCATTCGGTGAAACTTCCTTCTGATCTGTGCATTCACCTAACAGAGTTAAACCATACTTTTGATTGAGCAGATCTGAACACTCTTTCTGTAGAAAATGCAACTGGACATTTGGAGCGCTAAGAGCGTAGTAGTGGAAAAAGGAATATATTCAAATATAAACTACACAGAAGCATTCTGTGAAACTTCTTTCTGATCTGAGCATTCAGCTAACAGAGTTAAACCATACTTTTGATTGAGCAGTTTTGAAACACTCTGTCTGTAGAAAATGCAACTGGACATTCGTAGCGCTAAGTGGGTAATAGTGGAAAAAAGAATATGTTCAAATATAAACTACACAGAAGCATTGTATGAAACTTCTTTCTGTTCTGTGCATTCAACTAACAGAGTTGAACCTTACTTTTGATTGAGCCGTTCTGAAACACTCTTTCTGTAGAAACTGCAATTGGACATTCTGAGCGCTAAGAGGCCTATATTGGGAAAAAGAATGTCTACAAATAAAAACTACACAGAAGAATTGTGTGAAACTTCTTTCTGTTGTGTTTGTTCAACTAAAAGAGTTGAACCTTAGTGTTGATTGAGCCGTTCTGAAACACTCTTTCTGTAGAAAATGCAAGTGGAGATTCGGAGCGCTAAGAGGGTAATAGTGGAAAAAGGAATGTCTCCAAATATAAACTACACAGAATCATTCTGTGAAACTTCTTTCTGATCTGTGCATTCAGCTAACAGAGTTAAACCATACTTTTGATTGAGCAGATCTGAACACTCTTTCTGTAGAAAATGGAACTGGACATTTGTAGCGCTAAGAGCGTAGTAGTGGAAAAAAGAATATATTCAAATATAAACTACACAGAAGCATTCTGTGAAACTTCTTTCTGATCTGAGCATTCAGCTAACAGAGTTAAACCATACTTTTGATTGAGCAGTTTTGAAACACTCTGTCTGTAGAAAATGCAACTGGACATTCGTAGCGCTAAGTGGGTAATAGTGGAAAAAAGAATATGTTCAATTATAAACTACACAGAAGCATTGTATGAAACTTCTTTCTGTTCTGTGCATTCAACTAACACAGTGGAACCTTACTTTTGATTGAGCCGTTCTGAAACACTCTATCTGTAGAAACTGCAATTGGACATTCTGAGCGCTAAGAGGCCTATATTGGGAAAAAGTATGTCTACAAATAAAAACTACACAGAAGAATTGTGTGAAACTTCTTTCTGTTCTGTTTGTTCAACTAAAAGAGTTGAACCTTAGTTTTGATTGAGCCTTTCTGAAACACTCTTTCTGTAGAAAATGCAAGTGGAGATTCGGAGCGCTAAGAGGGTTATAGTGGAAAAAGGAATGTCTCCAAATATAAACTACACAGAATCATTCGGTGAAACTTCTTTCTGATCTGTGCATTCAGCTAACAGAGGTAAACCATACTTTTGATTGAGCAGATCTGAACACTCTTTCTGTAGAAAATGCAACTGGACATTTGGAGCGCTAAGAGAGTAGTAGTGGAAAAAGGAATATATTCAAATATAAACTACACAGAAGCATTCTGTGAAACTTCTTTCTGACCTGAGCATTCAGCTAACAGAGTTAAACCATACTTTTGATTGAGCAGTTTTGAAACACTCTGTCTGTAGAAAATGCAACTGGACATTCGTAGCGCTAAGTGGGTAATAGCGGAAAAAAGAATATGTTCAAATATAAACTACACAGAAGCATTGTATGAAACTTCTTTCTGTTCTGTGCATTCAACTAACAGAGTTGAACCTTACTTTTGATTGAGCCTTTCTGAAACACTCTTTCTGTAGAAACTGCAATTGGACATTCTGAGCGCTAAGAGGCCTCTATTGGGAAAAATAATATCTTCAAATAAAAACTACACAGAAGCATTGTGTGAAACTTATTTCTGATATGTTCATTAAGCTAACAGAGGTAAACCATACTTTTGATTGCGCAGTTCTGAACACTCTTTCTGTAGAAAATGCAAGTGGACATTCGGAGCGCTAAGAGGGTAATAGTGGAAAAAGGAATATATTTAAATATAAACTACACAGTAGCATTCTGTGAAAATTCTTTCTGTTCTGTGCATTCAACTAACAGAGTTGAACCTTACTATTGATTGAGCCTTTCTGAAACACTCTTTCTGTAGAAACTGCAATTGGACATGCTAAGCGCTAAGAGGCCTACATTGGGAAAAAGAATATCTTCAAATAAAAACTACACAGATGCATTCTTGAAACTTATTTCTGATCTGTAAATTCAGTTAACAGAGATAAAACATATTTTTGATTGAGCAGTTATGAAACACTCTTTTTGTAGAAAATGCAAGTGGAGATTCGGAGCGCTAAGAGGGTAATAGTGGAAAAAGGTATGTATTCAAATATAAACTACACAGAATCATTCGGTGAAACTTCCTTCTGATCTGTGCATTCACCTAACAGAGTTAAACCATACTTTTGATTGAGCAGATCTGAACACTCTTTCTGTAGAAAATGCAACTGGACATTTGGAGCGCTAAGAGCGTAGTAGTGGAAAAAGGAATATATTCAAATATAAACTACACAGAAGCATTCTGTGAAACTTCTTTCTGATCTGAGCATTCAGCTAACAGAGTTAAACCATACTTTTGATTGAGCAGTTTTGAAACACTCTGTCTGTAGAAAATGCAACTGGACATTCGTAGCGCTAAGTGGGTAATAGTGGAAAAAAGAATATGTTCAAATAGAAACTACACAGAAGCATTGTATGAAACTTCTTTCTGTTCTGTGCATTCAACTAACAGAGTTGAACCTTACTTTTGATTGAGCCGTTCTGAAACACTCTTTCTGTAGAAACTGCAATTGGACATTCTGAGCGCTAGGAGGCCTATATTGGGAAAAAGAATGTCTACAAATAAAAACTACACAGAAGAATTGTGTGAAACTTCTTTCTGTTCTGTTTGTTCAACTAAAAGATTTGAACCTTAGTTTTGATTGAGCCGTTCTGAAACACTCTTTCTGTAGAAAATGCAAGTGGAGATTCGGAGCGCTAAGAGGGTAATAGTGGAAAAAGGAATGTCTCCAAATATATACTACACAGAATCATTCTGTGAAACTTCTTTCTGATCTGTGCATTCAGCTAACAGAGTTAAACCATACTTTTGATTGAGCAGATCTGAACACTCTTTCTGTAGAAAATGCAACTGAACATTTGGAGCGCTAAGAGAGTAGTAGTGGAAAAAGGAATATATTCAAATATAAACTACACAGAAGCATTCTGTGAAACTTCTTTCTGATCTGAGCATTCAGCTAACAGAGTTAAACCATACTTTTGATTGAGCAGTTTTGAAACACTCTGTCTGTAGAAAATGCAACTGGACATTCGTAGCGCTAAGTGGGTAATAGTGGAAAAAAGAATATGTTCAAATATAAACTACACAGAATCATTGTATGAAACTTCTTTCTGTTCTGTGCATTCAACTAACAGAGTTGAACCTTACTTTTGATTGAGCCGTTCTGAAACACTCTTTCTGTCGAAACTGCAATTGGACATTCTGAGAGCTAAGAGGCCTATATTGGGAAAAAGAATGTCTAGAAATAAAAACTACACAGAAGAATTGTGTGAAACTTCTTTCTGTTCTCTTTGTTCAACTAAAAGAGTTGAACCTTAGTTTTGATTGAGCCGTTCTGAAACACTCTTTCTGTAGAAAATGCAAGTGGAGATTCGGAGCGCTAAGAGGGTAATAGTGGAAAAAGGAATGTCTCCAAATATAAACTACACAGAAACATTCGGTGAAACTTCTTTCTGATCTGTGCATTCAGCTAACAGAGTTAAACCATACTTTTGATTGAGAAGATCTGAACACTCTTTCTGTAGAAAATGCAACTGGACATTTGGAGCGCTAAGAGAGTAGTAGTGGAAAAAGGAATATATTCAAATATAAACTACACAGAAGCATTCTGTGAAACTTATTTCTGATCTGAGCATTCAGCTAACAGAGTTAAACCATACTTTTGATTGAGCAGGTTTGAAACACTCTGTCTGTAGAAAATGCAACTGGACATTCGTAGCGCTAAGTGGGTAATAGTGGAAAAAAGAATATGTTCAAATATAAACTACACAGAAGCATTGTATGAAACTTCTTTCTGTTCTGTGCATTCAACTAACAGAGTTGAACCTTACTTTTGATTGAGCAGTTCTGAAACACTCTTTCTGTAGAAACTGCAATTGGACATTCTGAGCGCTAGGAGGCCTATATTGGGAAAAAGAATGTCTACAAATAAAAACTACACAGAAGAATTGTGTGAAACTACTTTCTGTTCTGTTTGTTCAACTAAAAGAGTTGAACCTTAGTTTTGATTGAGCCGTTCTGAAACACTCTTTCTGTAGAAAATGCAAGTGGAGATTCGGAGCGCTAAGAGGGTAATAGTGGAAAAAGGAATGTCTCCAAATATAAACTACACAGAATCATTCTGTGAAACTTCTTTCTGATCTGTGCATTCAGCTAACAGAGTTAAACCATACTTTTGATTGAGCAGATCTGAACACTCTTTCTGTAGAAAATGCAACTGGACATTTGGAGCGCTAAGAGATTAGTAGTGGAAAAAGGAATATATTCATATATAAACTACACAGAAGCATTCTGTGAAACTTCTTTCTGATCTGAGCATTCAGCTAACAGAGTTAAACCATACTTTTGATTGAGCAGTTTTGAAACACTCTGTCTGTAGAAAATGCAACTGGACATTCGTAGCGCTAAGTGGGTAATAGTGGAAAAAAGAATATGTTCAAATATAAACTACACAGAAGCATTGTATGAAACTTCTTTCTGTTCTGTGCATTCAACTAACAGTGTTGAAACTTACTTTTGATTGAGCCTTTCTGAAACACTCTTTCTGTAGAAACGGCAATTGGACATTCTGAGCGCTAAGAGGCCTCTATTGGGAAAAATAATATCTTCAAATAAAAACTACACAGAAGCATTGTGTGAAACTTATTTCTGATATGTTCATTAAGCTAACAGAGTTAAACCATACTTTTGATTGCGCAGTTCTGAACACTCTTTCTGTAGAAAATGCAAGTGGACATTCGGAGCGCTAAGAGGGTAATATTGGAAAAAGGAATATATTTAAATATAAACTACACAGTAGCATTCTGTGAAAATTCTTTCTGTTCTGTGCATTCAACTAACAGAGTTGAACCTTACTTTTGATTGAGCCGTTCTGAAACACTCTTTCTGTAGAAACTGCAATTGGACATGCTAAGCGCTACGAGGCCTACATTGGGAAAAAGAATATCTTCAAATAAAAACTACACAGATGCATTCTGTGAAACTTATTTCTGATCTGTAAATTCAGTTAACAGAGATAAAACATATTTTTGATTGAGCAGTTATGAAACACTCTTTTTGTAGAAAATGCAAGTGGAGATTCGGAGCGCTAAGAGGGTAATAGTGGAAAAAGGAATGTCTTCAAATATAAACTACACAGAATCATTCGGTGAAACTTCTTTCTGATCTGTGCATTCAGCTAACAGTGTTAAACCATACTTTTGATTGAGCAGATCTGAACACTCTTTCTGTAGAAAATGCAACTGGACATTTTGAGCGCTAAGAGCGTAGTAGTGGAAAAAGGAATATATTGAAATATAAACTACACAGAAGCATTCTGTGAAACTTCTTTCTGATCTGAGCATTCAGCTAACAGAGTTAAACCATACTTTTGATTGAGCAGTTTTGAAACCCTCTGTCTGTAGAAAATGCAACTGGACATTCGTAGCGCTAAGTGGGTAATAGTGGAAAAAAGAATATGTTCAAATATAAACTACACAGAAGCATTGTATGAAACTTCTTTCTGTTCTGTGTATTCAACTAACAGAGTTGAACCTTACTTTTGATTGAGCCGTTCTGAAACACTCTTTCTGTAGAAACTGCAATTGGACATTCTGAGCGCTAGGAGGCCTATATTGGGAAAATGAATGTCTACAAATAAAAACTACACAGAAGAATTGTGTGAAACTTCTTTCTGTTCTGTTTGTTCAACTAAAAGAGTTGAACCTTAGTTTTGATTGAGCCGTTCTGAAACACTCTTTCTGTAGAAAATGCAAGTGGAGATTCGGAGCGCTAAGAGGGTAATAGTGGAAAAAGGAATGTCTCCAAATATAAACTACACAGAATCATTCTGTGAAACTTCTTTCTGATCTGTGCATTCAGCTAACAGAGTTAAACCATACTTTTGATTGAGCAGATCTGAACACTCTTTCTGTAGAAAATGCAACTGGACATTTGGAGCGCTAAGAGAGTAGTAGTGGAAAAAGGAATATATTCAAATATAAACTACACAGAAGCATTCTGTGAAACTTCTTTCTGATCTGAGCATTCAGCTAACAGAGTTAAACCATACTTTTGATTGAGCAGTTTTGAAACACTCTGTCTGTAGAAAATGCAACGGGACATTCGTAGCGCTAAGTGGGTAATAGTGGAAAAAAGAATATGTTCAAATATAAACTACACAGAAGCATTGTATGAAACTTCTTTCTGTTCTGTGCATTCAACTAACAGAGTTGAACCTTACTTTTGATTGAGCCGTTCTGAAACAATCTTTCTGTAGAAACTGCAATTGGACATTCTGAGCGCTAGGAGGCCTATATTGGGAAAAAGAATGTCTACAAATAAAAACTACACAGAAGAATTGTGTGAAACTTCTTTCTGTTCTGTTTGTTCAACTAAAAGAGTTGAATCTTAGTTTTGATTGAGCCGTTCTGAAACACTCTTTCTGTAGAAAATGCAAGTGGAGATTCGGAGCGCTAAGAGGGTAATAGTGGAAAAAGGAATGTCTCCAAATATAAACTACACAGAATCATTCTGTGAAAGTTTTTTCTGATCTGTGCATTCAGCTAACAGAGTTAAACCATACTTTTGATTGAGCAGATCTGAACACTCTTTCTGTAGAAAATGCAACTGGACATTTGGAGCGCTAAGAGAGTAGTAGTGGAAAAAGGAATATATTCAAATATAAACTACACAGAAGCATTCTGTGAAACTTCTTTCTGATCTGAGCATTCAGCTAACAGAGTTAAACCATACTTTTGATTGAGCAGTTTTGAAACACTCTGTCTGTAGAAAATGCAACGGGACATTCGTAGCGCTAAGTGGGTAATAGTGGAAAAAAGAATATGTTCAAATATAAACTACACAGAAGCATTGTATGAAACTTCTTTCTGTTCTGTGCATTCAACTAACAGAGTTGAACCTTACTTTTGATTGAGCCTTTCTGAAACACTCTTTCTGTAGAAACTGCAATTGGACATTCTGAGCGCTAAGAGGCCTCTATTGGGAAAAATAATATCTTCAAATAAAAATTACACAGAAGCATTGTGTGAAACTTCTTTCTGATATGTTCATTAAGCTAACAGAGTTAAACCATACTTTTTATTGCGCAGTTCTGAACACTCTTTCTGTAGAAAATGCAAGTGGACATTCGGAGCGCTAAGAGGGTAATAGTGGAAAAAGGAATATATTCAAATATAAACTACACAGTAGCATTCTGTGAAAATTCTTTCTGTTCTGTGCATTCAACTAACAGAGTTGAACCTGACTTTTGATTGAGCCGTTCTGAAACACTCTTTCTGTAGAAACTGCAATTGGACATGCTAAGCGCTAAGAGGCCTACATTGGGAAAAAGAATATCTTCAAATAAAAACTACACAGATGCATTCTGTGAAACTTATTTCTGATCTGTAAATTCAGTTAACAGAGATAAAACATATTTTTGATTGAGCAGTTATGAAACACTCTTTTTGTAGAAAATGCAAGTGGAGATTCGGAGCGCTAAGAGGGTACTAGTGGAAAAAGGAATGTCTTCAAATATAAACTACACAGAATCATTCGGTGAAACTTCTTTCTGATCTGTGCATTCAGCTAACAGAGTTAAACCATACTTTTGATTGAGCAGATCTGAACACTCTTTCTGTAGAAAATGCAACTGGACATTTGGAGCGCTAAGAGCGTAGTAGTGGAAAAAGGAATATATTGAAATATAAACTACACAGAAGCATTCTGTGAAACTTCTTTCTGATCTGAGCATTCAGCTAACAGAGTTAAACCATACTTTTGATTGAGCAGTTTTGAAACACTCTGTCTGTAGAAAATGCAACTGGACATTCGTAGCGCTAAGTGGGTAATAGTGGAAAAAACAATATGTTCAAATATAAACTACACAGAAGCATTGTATGAACCTTCTTTCTGTTCTGTGCATTCAACTAACAGTGTTGAACCATACTTTTGATTGAGCCGTTCTGAAACACTCTTTCTGTAGAAACTGCAATTGGACATTCTGAGCGCTAGGAGGCCTATATTGGGAAAAAGAATGTCTACAAATAAAAACTACACAGAAGAATTGTGTGAAACTTCTTTCTGTTCTGTTTGTTCAACTAAAAGAGTTGAACCTTAGTTTTGATTGAGCCGTTCTGAAACACTCTTTCTGTAGAAAATGCAAGTGGAGATTCGGAGCACTAAGAGGGTAATAGTGGAAAAAGGAATGTCTCCAAATATAAACTACACAGAATCATTCTGTGAAACTTCTTTCTGATCTGTGCATTCAGCTAACAGAGTTAAACCATACTTTTGATTGAGCAGATCTGAACACTCTTTCTGTGGAAAATGCAACTGGACAATTGGAGCGCTAAGAGAGTAGTAGTGGAAAAAGGAATGTATTCAAATATAAACTACACAGAAGCATTCTGTGAAACTTCTTTCTGATCTGAGCATTCAGCTAACAGAGTTAAACCATACTTTTAATTGAGCAGTTTTGAAACACTCTATCTGTAGAAAATGCAACTGGGCATTCGTAGCGCTAAGTGGGTAATAGTGGAAAAAAGAATATGTTCAAATATAAACTACACAGAAGCATTGTATGAAACTTTTTTCTGTTCTGTGCATTCAACTAACAGAGTTGAACCTTACTTTTGATTGAGCCTTTCTGAAACACTCTTTCTGTAGAAACTGCAATTGGACATTCTGAGCGCTAAGAGGCCTCTATTGGGAAAAATAATATCTTCAAATAAAAACTACACAGAAGCATTGTGTTAAACTTATTTCTGATATGTTCATTAGGCTAACAGAGTTAAACCATACTTTTGATTGCGCAGTTCTGAACACTCTTTCTGTAGAAAATGCAAGTGGACATTCGGAGCGCTAAGAGGGTAATAGTGGAAAAAGGAATATATTCAAATATAAACTACACAGTAGCATTCTGTGAAAATTCTTTCTGTTCTGTGCATTCAACTAACAGAGTTGAACCTTACTTTTGATTGAGCCGTTCTGAAACACTCTTTCTGTAGAAACTGCAATTGGACATGCTAAGCGCTAAGAGGCCTACATTGGGAAAAAGAATATCTTCAAATAAAAACTACACAGATGCATTCTGTGAAACTTATTTCTGATCTGTAAATTCAGTTAACAGAGATAAAACATATTTTTGATTGAGCAGTTATGAAACACTCTTTTTGTAGAAAATGCAAGTGGAGATTCGGAGCGCTAAGAGGGTACTAGTGGAAAAAGGAATGTCTTCAAATATAAACAACACAGAATCATTCGGTGAAACTTCTTTCTGATCTGTGCATTCAGCTAACAGAGTTAAACCATACTTTTGATTGAGCAGATCTGAACACTCTTTCTGTAGAAAATGCAACTGGACATTTGGAGCGCTAAGAGAGTAGTAGTGGAAAAAGGAATATATTCAAATATAAACTACACAGAAGCATTCTGTGAAACTTCTTTCTGATCTGAGCATTCAGCTAACAGAGTTAAACCATACTTTTGATTGAGCAGTTTTGAAACACTCTGTCTGTAGAAAATGCAACTGGACATTCGTAGCGCTAAGTGGGTAATAGTGGAAAAAAGAATATGTTCAAATATAAACTACACAGAAGCATTGTATGAAACTTCTTTCTGTTCTGTGCATTCAACTAACAGAGTTGAACCTTACTTTTGATTGAGCCTTTCTGAAACACTCTTTCTGTAGAAACTGCAATTGGACATTCTGAGCGCTAAGAGGCCTCTATTGGGAAAAATAATATCTTCAAATAAAAACTACACAGAAGAATTGTGTTAAATTTATTTCTGATATGTTCATTAGGCTAACAGAGTTAAACCATACTTTTGATTGCGCAGTTCTGAACACTCTTTCTGTAGAAAATGCAAGTGGACATTCGGAGCGCTAAGAGGGTAATAGTGGAAAAAGGAATATATTCAAATATAAACTACACAGTAGCATTCTGTGAAAATTCTTTATGTTCTGTGCATTCAACTAACAGAGTAGAACCTGACTTTTGATTGAGCCGTTCTGAAACACTCTTTCTGTCGAAACTGCAATTGGACATGCTAAGCGCTAAGAGGCCTACATTGGGAAAAAGAATATCTTCAAATAAAAACTACACAGATGCATTCTGTGAAACTTATTTCTGATCTGTAAATTCAGTTAACAGTGATAAAACATATTTTTGATTGAGCAGTTATGAAACACTCTTTTTGTAGAAAATGCAAGTGGAGATTCGGAGTGCTAAGAGGGTAATAGTGGAAAAAGGAATGTCTTCAAATATAAACTACACAGAATCATTCGGTGAAACTTCTTTCTGATCTGTGCATTCAGCTAACAGAGTTAAACCATACTTTTGATTGAGCAGATCTGAACACACTTTCTGTAGAAAATGCAACTGGACATTTGGAGCGCTAAGAGCGTAGTAGTGGAAAAAGGAATATATTCAAATATAAACTACACAGAAGCATTCTGTGAAACTTCTTTCTGATCTGAGCATTCAGCTAACAGAGTTAAACCATACTTTTGATTGAGCAGTTTTGAAACACTCTGTCTGTAGAAAATGCAACTGGACATTCGTAGCTCTAAGTGGGTAATAGTGGAAAAAAGAATATGTTCAAATATAAACTACACAGAAGCATTGTATGAAACTTCTTTCTGTTCTGTGCATTCAACTAACAGAGTTGAACCATACTTTTGATTGAGCCGTTCTGAAACACTCTTTCTGTAGAAACTGCAATTGGACATTCTGAGCGCTAAGAGGCCTATATTGGGAATAAGAATGTCTACAAATAAAAACTACACAGAAGAATTGTGTGAAACTTCTTTCTGTTCTGTTTGTTCAACTAAAAGAGTTGAACCTTAGTTTTGATTGAGCCGTTCTGAAACACTCTTGCTGTAGAAAATGCAAGTGGAGATTCGGAGCGCTAAGAGGGTAATAGTGGAAAAAGGAATGTCTCCAAATATAAACTACACAGAATCATTCTGTGAAACTTCTTTCTGATCTGTGCATTCAGCTAACAGAGTTAAACCATACTTTTGATTGAGCAGATCTGAACACTCTTTCTGTAGAAAATGCAACTGGACATTTGGAGCGCTAAGAGAGTAGTAGTGGAAAAAGGAATATATTCAAATATAAACTACACAGAAGCATTCTGTGAAACTTCTTTCTGATCTGAGCATTCAGCTAACAGAGTTAAACCATACTTTTGATTGAGCAGTTTTGAAACACTCTGTCTGTAGAAAATGCAACGGGACATTCGTAGCGCTAAGTGGGTAATAGTTGAAAAAATAATATGTTCAAATATAAACTACACAGAAGCATTGTATGAAACTTCTTTCTGTTCTGTGCATTCAACTAACAGAGTTGAACCTTACTTTTGAATGAGCCTTTCTGAAACACTCTTTCTGTAGAAAGTGCAATTGGACATTCTGAGCGCTAAGAGGCCTCTATTGGGAAAAATAATATCTTCAAATAATAACTACACAGAAGCATTGTGTGAAACTTATTTCTGATATGTTCATTAAGCTAACAGAGTTAAACCATATTTTTGATTGCGCAGTTCTGAACACTCTTTCTGTAGAAAATGCAAGTGGACATTCGGAGCGCTAAGAGGGTAATAGTGGAAAAAGGAATATATTCAAATATAAACTACACAGTAGCATTCTGTGAAAATTCTTTCTGTTCTGTGCATTCAACTAACAGAGTTGAACCTTACTTTTGATTGAGCCGTTCTGAAACACTCTTTCTGTAGAAACTGCAATTGGACATGCTAAGCGCTAAGAGGCCTACATTGGGAAAAAGAATATCTTCAAATAAAAACTACACAGATGCATTCTGTGAAACTTATTTCTGATCTGTAAATTCAGTTAACAGAGATAAAACATATTTTTGATTGAGCAGTTATGAAACACTCTTTTTGTAGAAAATGCAAGTGGAGATTCGGAGCGCTAAGAGGGTACTAGTGGAAAAAGGAATGTCTTCAAATATAAACTACACAGAATCATTCGGTGAAACTTCTTTCTGATCTGTGCATTCAGCTAACAGAGTTAAACCATACTTTTGATTGAGCAGATCTGAACACTCTTTCTGTAGAAAATGCAACTGGACATTTGGAGCGCTAAGAGCGTAGTAGTGGAAAAAGGAATATATTGAAATATAAACTACACAGAAGCATTCTGTGAAACTTCTTTCTGATCTGAGCATTCAGCTAACAGAGTTAAACCATACTTTTGATTGAGCAGTTTTGAAACACTCTGTCTGTAGAAAATGCAACTGGACATTCGTAGCGCTAAGTGGGTAATAGTGGAAAAAACAATATGTTCAAATATAAACTACACAGAAGCATTGTATGAACCTTCTTTCTGTTCTGTGCATTCAACTAACAGTGTTGAACCATACTTTTGATTGAGCCGTTCTGAAACACTCTTTCTGTAGAAACTGCAATTGGACATTCTGAGCGCTAGGAGGCCTATATTGGGAAAAAGAATGTCTACAAATAAAAACTACACAGAAGAATTGTGTGAAACTTCTTTCTGTTCTGTTTGTTCAACTAAAAGAGTTGAACCTTAGTTTTGATTGAGCCGTTCTGAAACACTCTTTCTGTAGAAAATGCAAGTGGAGATTCGGAGCACTAAGAGGGTAATAGTGGAAAAAGGAATGTCTCCAAATATAAACTACACAGAATCATTCTGTGAAACTTCTTTCTGATCTGTGCATTCAGCTAACAGAGTTAAACCATACTTTTGATTGAGCAGATCTGAACACTCTTTCTGTAGAAAATGCAACTGGACATTTGGAGCGCTAAGAGAGTAGTAGTGGAAAAAGGAATGTATTCAAATATAAACTACACAGAAGCATTCTGTGAAACTTCTTTCTGATCTGAGCATTCAGCTAACAGAGTTAAACCATACTTTTAATTGAGCAGTTTTGAAACACTCTATCTGTAGAAAATGCAACTGGGCATTCGTAGCGCTAAGTGGGTAATAGTGGAAAAAAGAATATGTTCAAATATAAACTACACAGAAGCATTGTATGAAACTTTTTTCTGTTCTGTGCATTCAACTAACAGAGTTGAACCTTACTTTTGATTGAGCCTTTCTGAAACACTCTTTCTGTAGAAACTGCAATTGGACATTCTGAGCGCTAAGAGGCCTCTATTGGGAAAAATAATATCTTCAAATAAAAACTACACAGAAGCATTGTGTTAAACTTATTTCTGATATGTTCATTAGGCTAACAGAGTTAAACCATACTTTTGATTGCGCAGTTCTGAACACTCTTTCTGTAGAAAATGCAAGTGGACATTCGGAGCGCTAAGAGGGTAATAGTGGAAAAAGGAATATATTCAAATATAAACTACACAGTAGCATTCTGTGAAAATTCTTTCTGTTCTGTGCATTCAACTAACAGAGTTGAACCTTACTTTTGATTGAGCCGTTCTGAAACACTCTTTCTGTAGAAACTGCAATTGGACATGCTAAGCGCTAAGAGGCCTACATTGGGAAAAAGAATATCTTCAAATAAAAACTACACAGATGCATTCTGTGAAACTTATTTCTGATCTGTAAATTCAGTTAACAGAGATAAAACATATTTTTGATTGAGCAGTTATGAAACACTCTTTTTGTAGAAAATGCAAGTGGAGATTCGGAGCGCTAAGAGGGTACTAGTGGAAAAAGGAATGTCTTCAAATATAAACAACACAGAATCATTCGGTGAAACTTCTTTCTGATCTGTGCATTCAGCTAACAGAGTTAAACCATACTTTTGATTGAGCAGATCTGAACACTCTTTCTGTAGAAAATGCAACTGGACATTTGGAGCGCTAAGAGAGTAGTAGTGGAAAAAGGAATATATTCAAATATAAACTACACAGAAGCATTCTGTGAAACTTCTTTCTGATCTGAGCATTCAGCTAACAGAGTTAAACCATACTTTTGATTGAGCAGTTTTGAAACACTCTGTCTGTAGAAAATGCAACTGGACATTCGTAGCGCTAAGTGGGTAATAGTGGAAAAAAGAATATGTTCAAATATAAACTACACAGAAGCATTGTATGAAACTTCTTTCTGTTCTGTGCATTCAACTAACAGAGTTGAACCTTACTTTTGATTGAGCCTTTCTGAAACACTCTTTCTGTAGAAACTGCAATTGGACATTCTGAGCGCTAAGAGGCCTCTATTGGGAAAAATAATATCTTCAAATAAAAACTACACAGAAGAATTGTGTTAAATTTATTTCTGATATGTTCATTAGGCTAACAGAGTTAAACCATACTTTTGATTGCGCAGTTCTGAACACTCTTTCTGTAGAAAATGCAAGTGGACATTCGGAGCGCTAAGAGGGTAATAGTGGAAAAAGGAATATATTCAAATATAAACTACACAGTAGCATTCTGTGAAAATTCTTTATGTTCTGTGCATTCAACTAACAGAGTAGAACCTGACTTTTGATTGAGCCGTTCTGAAACACTCTTTCTGTCGAAACTGCAATTGGACATGCTAAGCGCTAAGAGGCCTACATTGGGAAAAAGAATATCTTCAAATAAAAACTACACAGATGCATTCTGTGAAACTTATTTCTGATCTGTAAATTCAGTTAACAGTGATAAAACATATTTTTGATTGAGCAGTTATGAAACACTCTTTTTGTAGAAAATGCAAGTGGAGATTCGGAGTGCTAAGAGGGTAATAGTGGAAAAAGGAATGTCTTCAAATATAAACTACACAGAATCATTCGGTGAAACTTCTTTCTGATCTGTGCATTCAGCTAACAGAGTTAAACCATACTTTTGATTGAGCAGATCTGAACACACTTTCTGTAGAAAATGCAACTGGACATTTGGAGCGCTAAGAGCGTAGTAGTGGAAAAAGGAATATATTCAAATATAAACTACACAGAAGCATTCTGTGAAACTTCTTTCTGATCTGAGCATTCAGCTAACAGAGTTAAACCATACTTTTGATTGAGCAGTTTTGAAACACTCTGTCTGTAGAAAATGCAACTGGACATTCGTAGCTCTAAGTGGGTAATAGTGGAAAAAAGAATATGTTCAAATATAAACTACACAGAAGCATTGTATGAAACTTCTTTCTGTTCTGTGCATTCAACTAACAGAGTTGAACCATACTTTTGATTGAGCCGTTCTGAAACACTCTTTCTGTAGAAACTGCAATTGGACATTCTGAGCGCTAAGAGGCCTATATTGGGAATAAGAATGTCTACAAATAAAAACTACACAGAAGAATTGTGTGAAACTTCTTTCTGTTCTGTTTGTTCAACTAAAAGAGTTGAACCTTAGTTTTGATTGAGCCGTTCTGACACACTCTTGCTGTAGAAAATGCAAGTGGAGATTCGGAGCGCTAAGAGGGTAATAGTGGAAAAAGGAATGTCTCCAAATATAAACTACACAGAATCATTCTGTGAAACTTCTTTCTGATCTGTGCATTCAGCTAACAGAGTTAAACCATACTTTTGATTGAGCAGATCTGAACACTCTTTCTGTAGAAAATGCAACTGGACATTTGGAGCGCTAAGAGAGTAGTAGTGGAAAAAGGAATATATTCAAATATAAACTACACAGAAGCATTCTGTGAAACTTCTTTCTGATCTGAGCATTCAGCTAACAGAGTTAAACCATACTTTTGATTGAGCAGTTTTGAAACACTCTGTCTGTAGAAAATGCAACGGGACATTCGTAGCGCTAAGTGGGTAATAGTTGAAAAAATAATATGTTCAAATATAAACTACACAGAAGCATTGTATGAAACTTCTTTCTGTTCTGTGCATTCAACTAACAGAGTTGAACCTTACTTTTGAATGAGCCTTTCTGAAACACTCTTTCTGTAGAAAGTGCAATTGGACATTCTGAGCGCTAAGAGGCCTCTATTGGGAAAAATAATATCTTCAAATAATAACTACACAGAAGCATTGTGTGAAACTTATTTCTGATATGTTCATTAAGCTAACAGAGTTAAACCATATTTTTGATTGCGCAGTTCTGAACACTCTTTCTGTAGAAAATGCAAGTGGACATTCGGAGCGCTAAGAGGGTAATAGTGGAAAAAGGAATATATTCAAATATAAACTACACAGTAGCATTCTGTGAAAATTCTTTCTGTTCTGTGCATTCAACTAACAGAGTTGAACCTTACTTTTGATTGAGCCGTTCTGAAACACTCTTTCTGTAGAAACTGCAATTGGACATGCTAAGCGCTAAGAGGCCTACATTGGGAAAAAGAATATCTTCAAATAAAAACTACACAGATGCATTCTGTGAAACTTATTTCTGATCTGTAAATTCAGTTAACAGAGATAAAACATATTTTTGATTGAGCAGTTATGAAACACTCTTTTTGTAGAAAATGCAAGTGGAGATTCGGAGCGCTAAGAGGGTACTAGTGGAAAAAGGAATGTCTTCAAATATAAACTACACAGAATCATTCGGTGAAACTTCTTTCTGATCTGTGCATTCAGCTAACAGAGTTAAACCATACTTTTGATTGAGCAGATCTGAACACTCTTTCTGTAGAAAATGCAACTGGACATTTGGAGCGCTAAGAGCGTAGTAGTGGAAAAAGGAATATATTGAAATATAAACTACACAGAAGCATTCTGTGAAACTTCTTTCTGATCTGAGCATTCAGCTAACAGAGTTAAACCATACTTTTGATTGAGCAGTTTTGAAACACTCTGTCTGTAGAAAATGCAACTGGACATTCGTAGCGCTAAGTGGGTAATAGTGGAAAAAACAATATGTTCAAATATAAACTACACAGAAGCATTGTATGAACCTTCTTTCTGTTCTGTGCATTCAACTAACAGTGTTGAACCATACTTTTGATTGAGCCGTTCTGAAACACTCTTTCTGTAGAAACTGCAATTGGACATTCTGAGCGCTAGGAGGCCTATATTGGGAAAAAGAATGTCTACAAATAAAAACTACACAGAAGAATTGTGTGAAACTTCTTTCTGTTCTGTTTGTTCAACTAAAAGAGTTGAACCTTAGTTTTGATTGAGCCGTTCTGAAACACTCTTTCTGTAGAAAATGCAAGTGGAGATTCGGAGCACTAAGAGGGTAATAGTGGAAAAAGGAATGTCTCCAAATATAAACTACACAGAATCATTCTGTGAAACTTCTTTCTGATCTGTGCATTCAGCTAACAGAGTTAAACCATACTTTTGATTGAGCAGATCTGAACACTCTTTCTGTAGAAAATGCAACTGGACATTTGGAGCGCTAAGAGAGTAGTAGTGGAAAAAGGAATGTATTCAAATATAAACTACACAGAAGCATTCTGTGAAACTTCTTTCTGATCTGAGCATTCAGCTAACAGAGTTAAACCATACTTTTAATTGAGCAGTTTTGAAACACTCTATCTGTAGAAAATGCAACTGGGCATTCGTAGCGCTAAGTGGGTAATAGTGGAAAAAAGAATATGTTCAAATATAAACTACACAGAAGCATTGTATGAAACTTTTTTCTGTTCTGTGCATTCAACTAACAGAGTTGAACCTTACTTTTGATTGAGCCTTTCTGAAACACTCTTTCTGTAGAAACTGCAATTGGACATTCTGAGCGCTAAGAGGCCTCTATTGGGAAAAATAATATCTTCAAATAAAAACTACACAGAAGCATTGTGTTAAACTTATTTCTGATATGTTCATTAGGCTAACAGAGTTAAACCATACTTTTGATTGCGCAGTTCTGAACACTCTTTCTGTAGAAAATGCAAGTGGACATTCGGAGCGCTAAGAGGGTAATAGTGGAAAAAGGAATATATTCAAATATAAACTACACAGTAGCATTCTGTGAAAATTCTTTCTGTTCTGTGCATTCAACTAACAGAGTTGAACCTTACTTTTGATTGAGCCGTTCTGAAACACTCTTTCTGTAGAAACTGCAATTGGACATGCTAAGCGCTAAGAGGCCTACATTGGGAAAAAGAATATCTTCAAATAAAAACTACACAGATGCATTCTGTGAAACTTATTTCTGATCTGTAAATTCAGTTAACAGAGATAAAACATATTTTTGATTGAGCAGTTATGAAACACTCTTTTTGTAGAAAATGCAAGTGGAGATTCGGAGCGCTAAGAGGGTACTAGTGGAAAAAGGAATGTCTTCAAATATAAACAACACAGAATCATTCGGTGAAACTTCTTTCTGATCTGTGCATTCAGCTAACAGAGTTAAACCATACTTTTGATTGAGCAGATCTGAACACTCTTTCTGTAGAAAATGCAACTGGACATTTGGAGCGCTAAGAGAGTAGTAGTGGAAAAAGGAATATATTCAAATATAAACTACACAGAAGCATTCTGTGAAACTTCTTTCTGATCTGAGCATTCAGCTAACAGAGTTAAACCATACTTTTGATTGAGCAGTTTTGAAACACTCTGTCTGTAGAAAATGCAACTGGACATTCGTAGCGCTAAGTGGGTAATAGTGGAAAAAAGAATATGTTCAAATATAAACTACACAGAAGCATTGTATGAAACTTCTTTCTGTTCTGTGCATTCAACTAACAGAGTTGAACCTTACTTTTGATTGAGCCTTTCTGAAACACTCTTTCTGTAGAAACTGCAATTGGACATTCTGAGCGCTAAGAGGCCTCTATTGGGAAAAATAATATCTTCAAATAAAAACTACACAGAAGAATTGTGTTAAATTTATTTCTGATATGTTCATTAGGCTAACAGAGTTAAACCATACTTTTGATTGCGCAGTTCTGAACACTCTTTCTGTAGAAAATGCAAGTGGACATTCGGAGCGCTAAGAGGGTAATAGTGGAAAAAGGAATATATTCAAATATAAACTACACAGTAGCATTCTGTGAAAATTCTTTATGTTCTGTGCATTCAACTAACAGAGTAGAACCTGACTTTTGATTGAGCCGTTCTGAAACACTCTTTCTGTCGAAACTGCAATTGGACATGCTAAGCGCTAAGAGGCCTACATTGGGAAAAAGAATATCTTCAAATAAAAACTACACAGATGCATTCTGTGAAACTTATTTCTGATCTGTAAATTCAGTTAACAGTGATAAAACATATTTTTGATTGAGCAGTTATGAAACACTCTTTTTGTAGAAAATGCAAGTGGAGATTCGGAGTGCTAAGAGGGTAATAGTGGAAAAAGGAATGTCTTCAAATATAAACTACACAGAATCATTCGGTGAAACTTCTTTCTGATCTGTGCATTCAGCTAACAGAGTTAAACCATACTTTTGATTGAGCAGATCTGAACACACTTTCTGTAGAAAATGCAACTGGACATTTGGAGCGCTAAGAGCGTAGTAGTGGAAAAAGGAATATATTCAAATATAAACTACACAGAAGCATTCTGTGAAACTTCTTTCTGATCTGAGCATTCAGCTAACAGAGTTAAACCATACTTTTGATTGAGCAGTTTTGAAACACTCTGTCTGTAGAAAATGCAACTGGACATTCGTAGCTCTAAGTGGGTAATAGTGGAAAAAAGAATATGTTCAAATATAAACTACACAGAAGCATTGTATGAAACTTCTTTCTGTTCTGTGCATTCAACTAACAGAGTTGAACCATACTTTTGATTGAGCCGTTCTGAAACACTCTTTCTGTAGAAACTGCAATTGGACATTCTGAGCGCTAAGAGGCCTATATTGGGAATAAGAATGTCTACAAATAAAAACTACACAGAAGAATTGTGTGAAACTTCTTTCTGTTCTGTTTGTTCAACTAAAAGAGTTGAACCTTAGTTTTGATTGAGCCGTTCTGAAACACTCTTGCTGTAGAAAATGCAAGTGGAGATTCGGAGCGCTAAGAGGGTAATAGTGGAAAAAGGAATGTCTCCAAATATAAACTACACAGAATCATTCTGTGAAACTTCTTTCTGATCTGTGCATTCAGCTAACAGAGTTAAACCATACTTTTGATTGAGCAGATCTGAACACTCTTTCTGTAGAAAATGCAACTGGACATTTGGAGCGCTAAGAGAGTAGTAGTGGAAAAAGGAATATATTCAAATATAAACTACACAGAAGCATTCTGTGAAACTTCTTTCTGATCTGAGCATTCAGCTAACAGAGTTAAACCATACTTTTGATTGAGCAGTTTTGAAACACTCTGTCTGTAGAAAATGCAACGGGACATTCGTAGCGCTAAGTGGGTAATAGTTGAAAAAATAATATGTTCAAATATAAACTACACAGAAGCATTGTATGAAACTTCTTTCTGTTCTGTGCATTCAACTAACAGAGTTGAACCTTACTTTTGAATGAGCCTTTCTGAAACACTCTTTCTGTAGAAAGTGCAATTGGACATTCTGAGCGCTAAGAGGCCTCTATTGGGAAAAATAATATCTTCAAATAATAACTACACAGAAGCATTGTGTGAAACTTATTTCTGATATGTTCATTAAGCTAACAGAGTTAAACCATATTTTTGATTGCGCAGTTCTGAACACTCTTTCTGTAGAAAATGCAAGTGGACATTCGGAGCACTAAGAGGGTAATAGTGGAAAAAGGAATATATTCAAATATAAACTACACAGTAGCATTCTGTGAAAATTCTTTCTGTTCTGTGCATTCAACTAACAGAGTTGAACCTTACTTTTGATTGAGCCGTTCTGAAACACTCTTTCTGTAGATACTGAAATTGGACATGCTAAGTGCTAAGAGGCCTACATTGGGAAAAAGAATATCTTCAAATAAAAACTACACAGATGCATTCTGTGAAACTTATTTCTGATCTGTAAATTCAGTTAACAGAGATAAAACATATTTTTGATTGAGCAGTTATGAAACACTCTTTTTGTAGAAAATGCAAGTGGAGATTCGGAGCGCTAAGAGGGTAATAGTGGAAAAAGGAATGTCTCCAAATATAAACTACACAGAATCATTCGGTGAAACTTCTTTCTACTCTGTGCATTCAGCTAACAGAGTTAAACCATACTTTTGATTGAGCAGATCTGAACACTCTTTCTGTAGAAAATGCAACTGGACATTTGGAGCGCTAAGAGAGTAGTAGTGGAAAAAGGAATATATTCAAATATAAACTACACAGAAGCATTCTGTGAAACTTCTTTCTGATCTGAGCATTCAGCTAACAGAGTTAAACCATACTTTTGATTGAGCAGTTTTGAAACACTCTGTCTGTAGAAAATGCAACTGGACATTCGTAGCGCTAAGTGGGTAATAGTGGAAAAAAGAATATGTTCAAATATAAACTACACAGAAGCATTGTATGAAACTTCTTTCTGTTCTGTGCATTCAACTAACAGAGTTGAACCTTACTTTTGATTGAGCCTTTCTGAAACACTCTTTCTGTAGAAACTGCAATTGGACATTCTGAGCGCTAAGAGGCCTCTATTGGGAAAAATAATATCTTCAAATAAAAACTACACAGAAGAATTGTGTTAAACTTATTTCTGATATGTTCATTAGGCTAACAGAGTTAAACCATACTTTTGATTGCGCAGTTCTGAACACTCTTTCTGTAGAAAATGCAAGTGGACATTCGGAGCGCTAAGAGGGTAATAGTGGAAAAAGGAATATATTCAAATATAAACTACACAGTAGCATTCTGTGAAAATTCTTTCTGTTCTGTGCATTCAACTAACAGAGTAGAACCTTACTTTTGATTGAGCCATTCTGAAACACTCTGTCTGTCGAAACTGCAATTGGACATGCTAAGCGCTAAGAGGCCTACATTGGGAAAAAGAATATCTTCAAATAAAAACTACACAGATGCATTCTGTGAAACTTATTTCTGATCTGTAAATTCAGTTAACAGAGATAAAACATATTTTTGATTGAGCAGTTATGAAACACTCTTTTTGTAGAAAATGCAAGTGGAGATTCGGAGCGCTAAGAGGGTAATAGTGGAAAAAGGAATGTCTTCAAATATAAACTACACAGAATCATTCGGTGAAACTTCTTTCTGATCTGTGCATTCAGCTAACAGAGTTAAACCATACTTTTGATTGAGCAGATCTGAACACTCTTTCTGTAGAAAATGCAACTGGACATTTGGAGCGCTAAGAGCGTAGTAGTGGAAAAAGGAATATATTCAAATATAAACTACACAGAAGCATTCTGTGAAACTTTTTCTGATCTGAGCATTCAGCTAACAGAGTTAAACCATACTTTTGATTGAGCAGTTTTGAAACACTCTGTCTGTAGAAAATGCAACTGGACATTCGTAGCGCTAAGTGGGTAATAGTGGAAAAAAGAATATGCTCAAATATAAACTACACAGAAGCATTGTATGAAACTTCTTTCTGTTCTGTGCATTCAACTAACAGAGTTGAACCTTACTTTTGATTGAGCCGTTCTGAAACACTCTTTCTGTCGAAACTGCAATTGGACATGCTAAGAGCTAAGAGGCCTACATTGGGAAAAAGAATATCTTCAAATAAAAATTACACAGATGCATTCTGTGAAACTTATTTCTGATCTGTAAATTCAGTTAACAGAGATAAAACATATTTTTGATTGAGCAGTTATGAAACACTCTTTTTGTAGAAAATGCAAGTGGAGATTCGGAGCGCTAAGAGGGTAATAGTGGAAAAAGGAATGTCTACAAATATAAAATACACAGAATCATTCGGTGAAACTTCTTTCTGATCTGTGCATTCAGCTAACAGAGTTAAACCATACTTTTGATTGAGCAGATCTGAACACTCTTTCTGTAGAAAATGCAACTGGACATTTGGAGCGCTAAGAGCGTAGTAGTGGAAAAAGGTATATATTCAAATATAAACTACACAGAAGCAATCTGTGAAACTTCTTTCTGATCTGAGCATTCAGCTAACAGAGTTAAACCATACTTTTGATTGAGCAGTTTTGAAACACTCTGTCTGTAGAAAATGCAACTGGACATTCGTAGCGCTAAGTGGGTAATAGTGGAAAAAAGAATATGTTCAAATATAAACTACACAGAAGCATTGTATGAAACTTCTTTCTGTTCTGTGCATTCAACTAACAGAGTTGAACCTTACTTTTGATTGAGCCGTTCTGAAACACTCTTTCTGTAGAAACTGCAATTGGACATTCTGAGCGCTAGGAGGCCTATATTGGGAAAAAGAATGTCTACAAATAAAAACTACACAGAAGAATTGTGTGAAACTTCTTTCTGTTCTGTTTGTTCAACTAAAAGAGTTGAACCTTAGTTTTGATTGAGCCGTTCTGAAACACTCTTTCTGTAGAAAATGCAAGTGGAGATTCGGAGCGCTAAGAGGGTAATAGTGGAAAAAGGAATGTCTATAAATATAAACTACACAGAATCATTCTGTGAAACTTCTTTCTGATCTGTGCATTCAGCTAACAGAGTTAAACCATACTTTTGATTGAGCAGATCTGAACACTCTTTCTGTAGAAAATGCAACTGGACATTTGGAGCGCTAAGAGAGTAGTAGTGGAAAAAGGAATATATTCAAATATAAACTACACAGAAGCATTCTGTGAAACTTCTTTCTGATCTGAGCATTCAGCTAACAGAGTTAAACAATACTATTGATTGAGCAGTTTTGAAACACTCTGTCTGTAGAAAATGCAACTGGACATTCGTAGTGCTAAGTGGGTAATAGTGGAAAAAAGAATATGTTCAAATATAAACTACACAGAAGCATTGTATGAAACTTCTTTCTGTTCTGTGCATTCAACTAACAGAGTTGAACCTTACTTTTGATTGAGCCTTTCTGAAACACTCTTTCTGTAGAAACTGCAATTGGACATTCTGAGCGCTAAGAGGCCTCTATTGGGAAAAATAATATCTTCAAATAAAAACTACACAGAAGCATTGTGTGAAACTTATTTCTGATATGTTCATTAAGCTAACAGAGTTAAACCATACTTTTGATTGCGCAGTTCTGAACACTCTTTCTGTAGAAAATGCAAGTGGACATTCGGAGCGCTAAGAGGGTAATAGTGGAAAAAGGAATATATTCAAATATAAACTACACAGTAGCATTCTGTGAAAATTCTTTCTGTTCTGTGCATTCAACTAACAGAGTTGAACCTTACTTCTGATTGAGCCGTTCTGAAACACTCTTTCTGTAGAAACTGCAATTGGACATGCTAAGCGCTAAGAGGCCTACATTGGGAAAAAGAATATCTTCAAATAAAAACTACACAGATGCATTCTGTGAAACTTATTTCTGATCTGTAAATTCAGTTAACAGAGATAAAACATATTTTTGATTGAGCAGTTATGAAACACTCTTTTTGTAGAAAATGCAAGTGTAGATTCGGAGCGCTAAGAGGGTAATAGTGGAAAAAGGAATGTCTTCAAATATAAACTACACAGAATCATTCGGTGAAACTTCTTTCTGATCTGTGCATTCAGCTAACAGAGTTAAACCATACTTTTGATTGAGCAGATCTGAACACTCTTTCTGTAGAAAATGCAACTGGACATTTGGAGCGCTAAGAGCGTAGTAGTGGAAAAAGGAATATATTCAAATATAAACTACACAGAAGCAATCTGTGAAACTTCTTTCTGATCTGAGCATTCAGCTAACAGAGTTAAACCATACTTTTGATTGAGCAGTTTTGAAACACTCTGTCTGTAGAAAATGCAACTGGACATTCGTAGCGCTAAGTGGGTAATAGTGGAAAAAAGAATATGTTCAAATATAAACTACACAGAAGCATTGTATGAAACTCCTTTCTGTTCTGTGCATTCAACTAACAGAGTTGAACCTTACTTTTGATTGAGCCGTTCTGAAACACTCTTTCTGTAGAAACTGCAATTGGACATTCTGAGCGCTAGGAGGCCTATATTGGGAAAAAGTATGTCTACAAATAAAAACTACACAGAAGAATTGTGTGAAACTACTTTCTGTTCTGTTTGTTCAACTAAAAGAGTTGAACCTTAGTTTTGATTGAGCCGTTCTGAAACACTCTTTCTGTAGAAAATGCAAGTGGAGATTCGGAGCGCTAAGAGGGTAATAGTGGAAAAAGGAATGTCTCCAAATATAAACTACACAGAATCATTCTGTGAAACTTATTTCTGATCTGTGCATTCAGCTAACAGAGTTAAACCATACTTTTGATTGAGCAGATCTGAACTCTCTTTCTGTAGAAAATGCAACTGGACATTTGGAGCGCTAAGAGAGTAGTAGTGGAAAAAGGAATATATTCAAATATAAACTACACAGAAGCATTGTATGAAACTTCTTTCTGTTCTGTGCATTCAACTAACAGAGTTGAACCTTAATTTTGATTGAGCCTTTCTGAAACATTCTTTCTGTAGAAACTGCAATTGGACATTCTGAGCGCTAAGAGGCCTCTATTGGGAAAAATAATATCTTCAAATAAAAACTACACAGAAGCATTGTGTGAAACTTATTTCTGATATGTTCATTAGGCTAACAGAGTTAAACCATACTTTTGATTGCGCAGTTCTGAACACTCTTTCTGTAGAAAATGCAAGTGGACATTCGGAGCGCTAAGAGGGTAATAGTGGAAAAAGGAATATATTCAAATATAAACTACACAGTAGCATTCTGTGAAAATTCTTTCTGTTCTGTGCATTCAACTAACAGAGTTGAACCTTACTTTTGATTGAGCCGTTCTGAAACACTCTTTCTGTAGAAACTGCAATTGGACATGCTAAGCGCTAAGAGGCCTACATTGGGAAAAAGAATATCTTCAAATAAAAACTACACAGATGCATTCTGTTAAACTTATTTCTGATCTGTAAATTCAGTTAACAGAGATAAAACATATTTTTGATTGAGCAGTTATGAAACACTCTTTTTGTAGAAAATGCAAGTGGAGATTCGGAGCGCTAAGAGGGTAATAGTGGAAAAAGGAATGTCTTCAAATATAAACTACACAGAATCATTCGGTGAAACTTCTTTCTGATCTGTGCATTCAGCTAACAGAGTTAAACCATACTTTTGATTGAGCAGATCTGAACACTCTTTCTGTAGAAAATGCAACTGGACATTTGGAGCGCTAAGAGCGTAGTAGTAGAAAAAGTAATATATTCAAATATAAACTACACAGAAGCATTCTGTGAAACTTCTTTCTGATCTGAGCATTCAGCTAACAGAGTTAAACCATACTTTTGATTGAGCAGTTTTGAAACACTCTGTATGTAGAAAATGCAACTGGACATTCGTAGCGCTAAGTGGGTAATAGTGGAAAAAAGAATATGTTCAAATATAAACTACACAGAAGCATTGTATGAAACTTCTTTCTGTTCTGTGCATTCAAATAACAGAGTTGAACCTTACTTTTGATTGAGCCGTTCTGAAACACTCTTTCTGTAGAAACTGCAATTGGACATTCTGAGCGCTAGGAGGCCTATATTGGGAAAAAGAATGTCTACAAATAAAAACTACACAGAAGAATTGTGTGAAACTTCTTTCTGTTCTGTTTGTTCAACTAAAAGAGTTGAACCTTAGTTTTGATTGAGCCGTTCTGAAACACTCTTTCTGTAGAAAATGCAAGTGGAGATTCGGAGCGCTAAGAGGGTAATAGTGGAAAAAGGAATGTCTATAAATATAAACTACACAGAATCATTCTGTGAAACTTCTTTCTGATCTGTGCATTCAGCTAACAGAGTTAAACCATACTTTTGATTGAGCAGATCTGAACACTCTTTCTGTAGAAAATGCAACTGGACATTTGGAGCGCTAAGAGAGTAGTAGTGGAAAAAGGAATATATTCAAATATAAACTACACAGAAGCATTCTGTGAAACTTCTTTCTGATCTGAGCATTCAGCTAACAGAGTTAAACAATACTATTGATTGAGCAGTTTTGAAACACTCTGTCTGTAGAAAATGCAACTGGACATTCGTAGTGCTAAGTGGGTAATAGTGGAAAAAAGAATATGTTCAAATATAAACTACACAGAAGCATTGTATGAAACTTCTTTCTGTTCTGTGCATTCAACTAACAGAGTTGAACCTTACTTTTGATTGAGCCTTTCTGAAACACTCTTTCTGTAGAAACTGCAATTGGACATTCTGAGCGCTAAGAGGCCTCTATTGGGAAAAATAATATCTTCAAATAAAAACTACACAGAAGCATTGTGTGAAACTTATTTCTGATATGTTCATTAAGCTAACAGAGTTAAACCATACTTTTGATTGCGCAGTTCTGAACACTCTTTCTGTAGAAAATGCAAGTGGACATTCGGAGCGCTAAGAGGGTAATAGTGGAAAAAGGAATATATTCAAATATAAACTACACAGTAGCATTCTGTGAAAATTCTTTCTGTTCTGTGCATTCAACTAACAGAGTTGAACCTTACTTCTGATTGAGCCGTTCTGAAACACTCTTTCTGTAGAAACTGCAATTGGACATGCTAAGCGCTAAGAGGCCTACATTGGGAAAAAGAATATCTTCAAATAAAAACTACACAGATGCATTCTGTGAAACTTATTTCTGATCTGTAAATTCAGTTAACAGAGATAAAACATATTTTTGATTGAGCAGTTATGAAACACTCTTTTTGTAGAAAATGCAAGTGGAGATTCGGAGCGCTAAGGGGGTAATAGTGGAAAAAGGAATGTCTTCAAATATAAACTACACAGAATCATTCGGTGAAACTTCTTTCTGATCTGTGCATTCAGCTAACAGAGTTAAACCATACTTTTGATTGAGCAGATCTGAACACTCTTTCTGTAGAAAATGCAACTGGACATTTGGAGCGCTAAGAGCGTAGTAGTAGAAAAAGGAATATATTCAAATATAAACTACACAGAAGCATTCTGTGAAACTTCTTTCTGATCTGAGCATTCAGCTAACAGAGTTAAACCATACTTTTGATTGAGCAGTTTTGAAACACTCTGTCTGTAGAAAATGCAACTGGACATTCGTAGCGCTAAGTGGGTAATAGTGGAAAAAAGAATATGTTCAAATATAAACTACACAGAAGCATTGTATGAAACTTCTTTCTGTTCTGTGCATTCAAATAACAGAGTTGAACCTTACTTTTGATTGAGCCGTTCTGAAACACTCTTTCTGTAGAAACTGCAATTGGACATTCTGAGCGCTAGGAGGCCTATATTGGGAAAAAGAATGTCTACAAATAAAAACTACACAGAAGAATTGTGTGAAACTTCTTTCTGTTCTGTTTGTTCAACTAAAAGAGTTGAACCTTAGTTTTGATTGAGCCGTTCTGAAACACTCTTTCTGTAGAAAATGCAAGTGGAGATTCGGAGCGCTAAGAGGGTAATAGTGGAAAAAGGAATGTCTCCAAATATAAACTACACAGAATCATTCTGTGAAACTTATTTCTGATCTGTGCATTCAGCTAACAGAGTTAAACCATACTTTTGATTGAGCAGATCTGAACACTCTTTCTGTAGAAAATGCAACTGGACATTTGGAGCGCTAAGAGAGTAGTAGTGGAAAAAGGAATATATTCAAATATAAACTACACAGAAGCATTGTATGAAACTTCTTTCTGTTCTGTGCATTCAACTAACAGAGTTGAACCTTACTTTTGATTGAGCCGTTCTGAAACACTCTTTCTGTAGAAACTGCAATTGGACATTCTGAGCGCTAAGAGGCCTCTATTGGGAAAAATAATATCTTCAAATAAAAACTACACAGAAGCATTGTGTGAAACTTATTTCTGATATGTTCATTAGGCTAACAGAGTTAAACCATACTTTTGATTGCGCAGTTCTGAACACTCTTTCTGTAGAAAATGCAAGTGGACTTTCGGAGCGCTAAGAGGGTAATAGTGGAAAAAGGAATATATTCAAATATAAACTACACAGTAGCATTCTGTGAAAATTCTTTCTGTTCTGTGCTTTCAACTAACAGAGTTGAACCTTACTTTTGATTGAGCCGTTCTGAAACACTCTTTCTGTCGAAACTGCAATTGGACATGCTAAGCGCTAAGAGGCCTACATTGGGAAAAAGAATATCTTCAAATAAAAATTACACAGATGCATTCTGTGAAACTTATTTCTGATCTGTAAATTCAGTTAACAGAGATAAAACATATTTTTGATTGAGCAGTTATGAAACACTCTTTTTGTAGAAAATGCAAGTGGAGATTCGGAGCGCTAAGAGGGTAATAGTGGAAAAAGGAATGTCTTCAAATATAAACTACACAGAATCATTCGGTGAAACTTCTTTCTGATCTGTGCATTCAGCTAACAGAGTTAAACCATACTTTTGATTGAGCAGATCTGAACACTCTTTCTGTAGAAAATGCAACTGGACATTTGGAGCGCTAAGAGCGTAGTAGTGGAAAAAGAATATATTCAAATATAAACTACACAGAAGAAATCTGTGAAACTTCTTTCTGATCTGAGCATTCAGCTAACAGAGTTAAACCATACTTTTGATTGAGCAGTTTTGAAACACTCTGTCTGTAGAAAATGCAACTGGACATTCGTAGCGCTAAGTGGGTAATAGTGGAAAAAAGAATATGTTCAAATATAAACTACACAGAAGCATTGTATGAAACTTCTTTCTGTTCTGTGCATTCAACTAACAGAGTTGAACCTTACTTTTGATTGAGCCGTTCTGAAACACTCTTTCTGTAGAAACTGCAATTGGACATTCTGAACGCTAGGAGGCCTATATTGGGAAAAAGAATGTCTACAAATAAAAACTACACAGAAGAATTGTGTGAAACTACTTTCTGTTCTGTTTGTTCAACTAAAAGAGTTGAACCTTAGTTTTGATTGAGCCGTTCTGAAACACTCTTTCTGTAGAAAATGCAAGTGGAGATTCGGAGCGCTAAGAGGGTAATAGTGGAAAAAGGAATGTCTATAAATATAAACTACACAGAATCATTCTGTGAAACTTCTTTCTGATCTGAGAATTCAGCTAACAGAGTTAAACCATACTTTTGATTGAGCAGTTTTGAAACACTCTGTCTGTAGAAAATGCAACTGGACATTCGTAGCGCTAAGTGGGTAATAGTGGAAAAAAGAATATGTTCAAATATAAACTACACAGAAGCATTGTATGAAACTTCTTTCTGTTCTGTGCATTCAACTAACAGAGTTGAACCTTACTTTTGATTGAGCCATTCTGAAACACTCTTTCTGTGGAAACTGCAATTGGACATTCTGAGCGCTAAGAGGCCTATAATGGGAAAAAGAATGTCTACAAATAAAAACTACACAGAAGAATTCTGTGAAACTTCTTTCTGTTCTGTTTGTTCAACTAAAAGAGTTGAACCTTAGTTTTGATTGAGCCGTTCTGAAACACTCATTCTGTAGAAAATGCAAGTGGAGATTCGGAGCGCTAAGAGGGTAATAGTGGAAAAAGGAATGTCTCCAAATATAAACTACACAGAAACATTCTGTGAAACTTCTTTCTGATCTGTGCATTCAGCTAACAGAGTTAAACCATACTTTTGATTGAGCAGATCTGAACACTCTTTCTGTAGAAAATGCAACTGGACATTTGGAGCGCTAAGAGAGTAGTAGTGGAAAAAGGAATATATTCAAATATAAACTACACAGAAGCATTGTATGAAACTTCTTTCTGTTCTGTGCATTCAACTAACAGAGTTGAACCTAAATTTTGATTGAGCCTTTCTGAAACACTCTTTCTGTAGAAACTGCAATTGGACATTCTGAGCGCTAAGAGGCCTCTATTGGGAAAAATAATATCTTCAAATAAAAACTACACAGATGCATTGTGTGAAACTTATTTCTGATATGTTCATTAGGCTAACAGAGTTAAACCATACTTTTGATTGCGCAGTTCTGAACACTCTTTCTGTAGAAAATGCAAGTGGACATTCGGAGCGCTAAGAGGGTAATAGTGGAAAAAGGAATATATTCAAATATAAACTACACAGTAGCATTCTGTGAAAATTCTTTCTGTTCTGTGCATTCAACTAACAGAGTTGAACCTTACTTTTGATTGAGCCGTTCTGAAACACTCTTTCTGTAGAAACTGCAATTGGACATGCTAAGCGCTAAGAGGCCTACATTGGGAAAAAGAATATCTTCAAATAAAAACTACACAGATGCATTCTGTGAAACTTATTTCTGATCTGTAAATTCAGTTAACAGAGATAAAACATATTTTTGATTGAGCAGTTATGAAACACTCTTTTTGTAGAAAATGCAAGTGGAGATTCGGAGCGCTAAGAGGGTACTAGTGGAAAAAGGAATGTCTTCAAATATAAACTACACAGAATCATTCGGTGAAACTTCTTTCTGATCTGTGCATTCAGCTAACAGAGTTAAACCATACTTTTGATTGAGCAGATCTGAACACTCTTTCTGTAGAAAATGCAACTGGACATTTGGAGCGCTAAGAGCGTAGTAGTGGAAAAAGGAATATATTCAAATATAAACTACACAGTAGCATTCTGTGAAAATTCTTTCTGTTCTGTGCATTCAACTAACAGAGTTGAACCTTACTTTTGATTGAGCCGTTCTGAAACACTCTTTCTGTAGAAACTGCAATTGGACATGCTAAGCGCTAAGAGGCCTACATTGGGAAAATGAATATCTTCAAATAAAAAATACACAGATGCATTCTGTGAAACTTATTTCTGATCTGTAAATTCAGTTAACAGAGATAAAACATATTTTTGATTGAGCAGTTATGAAACACTCTTTTTGTAGAAAATGCAAGTGGAGATTCGGAGCGCTAAGAGGGTACTAGTGGAAAAAGGAATGTCTTCAAATATAAACTACACAGAATCATTCGGTGAAACTTCTTTCTGATCTGTGCATTCAGCTAACAGAGTTAAACCATACTTTTGATTGAGCAGATCTGAACACTCTTTCTGTAGAAAATGCAACTGGACATTTGGAGCGCTAAGAGCGTAGTAGTGGAAAAAGGAATATATTCAAATATAAACTACACAGAAGCATTCTGTGAAACTTCTTTCTGATCTGAGCATTCAGCTAACAGAGTTAAACCGTACTTTTGATTGAGCAGTTTTGAAACACTCTGTCTGTAGAAAATGCAACTGGACATTCGTAGCGCTAAGTGGGTAATAGTGGAAAAAAGAATATGTTCAAATATAAACTACACAGAAGCATTGTATGAAACTTCTTTCTGTTCTGTGCATTCAAATAACAGAGTTGAACCTTACTTTTGATTGAGCCGTTCTGAAACACTCTTTCTGTAGAAACTGCAATTGGACATTCTGAGCGCTAGGAGGCCTATATTGGGAAAAAGAATGTCTACAAATAAAAACTACACAGAAGAATTGTGTGAAACTTCTTTCTGTTCTGTTTGTTCAACTAAAAGAGTTGAACCTTAGTTTTGATTGAGCCGTTCTGAAACACTCTTTCTGTAGAAAATGCAAGTGGAGATTCGGAGCGCTAAGAGGGTAATAGTGGAAAAAGGAATGTCTCCAAATATAAACTACACAGAATCATTCTGTGAAACTTCTTTCTGATCTGTGCATTCAGCTAACAGAGTTAAACCATACTTTTGATTGAGCAGATCTGAACACTCTTTCTGTAGAAAATGCAACTGGACATTTGGAGCGCTAAGAGAGTAGTAGTGGAAAAAGGAATATATTCAAATATAAACTACACAGAAGCATTCTGTGAAACTTCTTTCTGATCTGAGCATTCAGCTAACAGAGTTAAACAATACTATTGATTGAGCAGTTTTGAAACACTCTGTCTGTAGAAAATGCAACTGGACATTCGTAGTGCTAAGTGGGTAATAGTGGAAAAAAGAATATGTTCAAATATAAACTACACAGAAGCATTGTATGAAACTTCTTTCTGTTCTGTGCATTCAACTAACAGAGTTGAACCTTACTTTTGATTGAGCCTTTCTGAAACACTCTTTCTGTAGAAACTGCAATTGGACATTCTGAGCGCTAAGAGGCCTCTATTGGGAAAAATAATATCTTCAAATAAAAACTACACAGAAGCATTGTGTGAAACTTATTTCTGATATGTTCATTAAGCTAACAGAGTTAAACCATACTTTTGATTGCGCAGTTCTGAACACTCTTTCTGTAGAAAATGCAAGTGGACATTCGGAGCGCTAAGAGGGTAATAGTGGAAAAAGGAATATATTCAAATATAAACTACACAGTAGCATTCTGTGAAAATTCTTTCTGTTCTGTGCATTCAACTAACAGAGTTGAACCTTACTTCTGATTGAGCCGTTCTGAAACACTCTTTCTGTAGAAACTGCAATTGGACATGCTAAGCGCTAAGAGGCCTACATTGGGAAAAAGAATATCTTCAAATAAAAACTACACAGATGCATTCTGTGAAACTTATTTCTGATCTGTAAATTCAGTTAACAGAGATAAAACATATTTTTGATTGAGCAGTTATGAAACACTCTTTTTGTAGAAAATGCAAGTGGAGATTCGGAGCGCTAAGAGGGTAATAGTGGAAAAAGGAATGTCTTCAAATATAAACTACACAGAATCATTCGGTGAAACTTCTTTCTGATCTGTGCATTCAGCTAACAGAGTTAAACCATACTTTTGATTGAGCAGATCTGAACACTCTTTCTGTAGAAAATGCAACTGGACATTTGGAGCGCTAAGAGCGTAGTAGTAGAAAAAGGAATATATTCAAATATAAACTACACAGAAGCATTCTGTGAAACTTCTTTCTGATCTGAGCATTCAGCTAACAGAGTTAAACCATACTTTTGATTGAGCAGTTTTGAAACACTCTGTCTGTAGAAAATGCAACTGGACATTCGTAGCGCTAAGTGGGTAATAGTGGAAAAAAGAATATGTTCAAATATAAACTACACAGAAGCATTGTATGAAACTTCTTTCTGTTCTGTGCATTCAAATAACAGAGTTGAACCTTACTTTTGATTGAGCCGTTCTGAAACACTCTTTCTGTAGAAACTGCAATTGGACATTCTGAGCGCTAGGAGGCCTATATTGGGAAAAAGAATGTCTACAAATAAAAACTACACAGAAGAATTGTGTGAAACTTCTTTCTGTTCTGTTTGTTCAACTAAAAGAGTTGAACCTTAGTTTTGATTGAGCCGTTCTGAAACACTCTTTCTGTAGAAAATGCAAGTGGAGATTCGGAGCGCTAAGAGGGTAATAGTGGAAAAAGGAATGTCTCCAAATATAAACTACACAGAATCATTCTGTGAAACTTATTTCTGATCTGTGCATTCAGCTAACAGAGTTAAACCATACTTTTGATTGAGCAGATCTGAACACTCTTTCTGTAGAAAATGCAACTGGACATTTGGAGCGCTAAGAGAGTAGTAGTGGAAAAAGGAATATATTCAAATATAAACTACACAGAAGCATTGTATGAAACTTCTTTCTGTTCTGTGCATTCAACTAACAGAGTTGAACCTTACTTTTGATTGAGCCGTTCTGAAACACTCTTTCTGTAGAAACTGCAATTGGACATTCTGAGCGCTAAGAGGCCTCTATTGGGAAAAATAATATCTTCAAATAAAAACTACACAGAAGCATTGTGTGAAACTTATTTCTGATATGTTCATTAGGCTAACAGAGTTAAACCATACTTTTGATTGCGCAGTTCTGAACACTCTTTCTGTAGAAAATGCAAGTGGACTTTCGGAGCGCTAAGAGGGTAATAGTGGAAAAAGGAATATATTCAAATATAAACTACACAGTAGCATTCTGTGAAAATTCTTTCTGTTCTGTGCTTTCAACTAACAGAGTTGAACCTTACTTTTGATTGAGCCGTTCTGAAACACTCTTTCTGTCGAAACTGCAATTGGACATGCTAAGCGCTAAGAGGCCTACATTGGGAAAAAGAATATCTTCAAATAAAAATTACACAGATGCATTCTGTGAAACATATTTCTGATCTGTAAATTCAGTTAACAGAGATAAAACATATTTTTGATTGAGCAGTTATGAAACACTCTTTTTGTAGAAAATGCAAGTGGAGATTCGGAGCGCTAAGAGGGTAATAGTGGAAAAAGGAATGTCTTCAAATATAAACTACACAGAATCATTCGGTGAAACTTCTTTCTGATCTGTGCATTCAGCTAACAGAGTTAAACCATACTTTTGATTGAGCAGATCTGAACACTCTTTCTGTAGAAAATGCAACTGGACATTTGGAGCGCTAAGAGCGTAGTAGTGGAAAAAGGAATATATTCAAATATAAACTACACAGAAGAAATCTGTGAAACTTCTTTCTGATCTGAGCATTCAGCTAACAGAGTTAAACCATACTTTTGATTGAGCAGTTTTGAAACACTCTGTCTGTAGAAAATGCAACTGGACATTCGTAGCGCTAAGTGGGTAATAGTGGAAAAAAGAATATGTTCAAATATAAACTACACAGAAGCATTGTATGAAACTTCTTTCTGTTCTGTGCATTCAACTAACAGAGTTGAACCTTACTTTTGATTGAGCCGTTCTGAAACACTCTTTCTGTAGAAACTGCAATTGGACATTCTGAACGCTAGGAGGCCTATATTGGGAAAAAGAATGTCTACAAATAAAAACTACACAGAAGAATTGTGTGAAACTACTTTCTGTTCTGTTTGTTCAACTAAAAGAGTTGAACCTTAGTTTTGATTGAGCCGTTCTGAAACACTCTTTCTGTAGAAAATGCAAGTGGAGATTCGGAGCGCTAAGAGGGTAATAGTGGAAAAAGGAATGTCTATAAATATAAACTACACAGAATCATTCTGTGAAACTTCTTTCTGATCTGAGAATTCAGCTAACAGAGTTAAACCATACTTTTGATTGAGCAGTTTTGAAACACTCTGTCTGTAGAAAATGCAACTGGACATTCGTAGCGCTAAGTGGGTAATAGTGGAAAAAAGAATATGTTCAAATATAAACTACACAGAAGCATTGTATGAAACTTCTTTCTGTTCTGTGCATTCAACTAACAGAGTTGAACCTTACTTTTGATTGAGCCATTCTGAAACACTCTTTCTGTGGAAACTGCAATTGGACATTCTGAGCGCTAAGAGGCCTATAATGGGAAAAAGAATGTCTACAAATAAAAACTACACAGAAGAATTCTGTGAAACTTCTTTCTGTTCTGTTTGTTCAACTAAAAGAGTTGAACCTTAGTTTTGATTGAGCCGTTCTGAAACACTCTTTCTGTAGAAAATGCAAGTGGAGATTCGGAGCGCTAAGAGGGTAATAGTGGAAAAAGGAATGTCTCCAAATATAAACTACACAGAAACATTCTGTGAAACTTCTTTCTGATCTGTGCATTCAGCTAACAGAGTTAAACCATACTTTTGATTGAGCAGATCTGAACACTCTTTCTGTAGAAAATGCAACTGGACATTTGGAGCGCTAAGAGAGTAGTAGTGGAAAAAGGAATATATTCAAATATAAACTACACAGAAGCATTGTATGAAACTTCTTTCTGTTCTGTGCATTCAACTAACAGAGTTGAACCTAAATTTTGATTGAGCCTTTCTGAAACACTCTTTCTGTAGAAACTGCAATTGGACATTCTGAGCGCTAAGAGGCCTCTATTGGGAAAAATAATATCTTCAAATAAAAACTACACAGATGCATTGTGTGAAACTTATTTCTGATATGTTCATTAGGCTAACAGAGTTAAACCATACTTTTGATTGCGCAGTTCTGAACACTCTTTCTGTAGAAAATGCAAGTGGACATTCGGAGCGCTAAGAGGGTAATAGTGGAAAAAGGAATATATTCAAATATAAACTACACAGTAGCATTCTGTGAAAATTCTTTCTGTTCTGTGCATTCAACTAACAGAGTTGAACCTTACTTTTGATTGAGCCGTTCTGAAACACTCTTTCTGTAGAAACTGCAATTGGACATGCTAAGCGCTAAGAGGCCTACATTGGGAAAAAGAATATCTTCAAATAAAAACTACACAGATGCATTCTGTGAAACTTATTTCTGATCTGTAAATTCAGTTAACAGAGATAAAACATATTTTTGATTGAGCAGTTATGAAACACTCTTTTTGTAGAAAATGCAAGTGGAGATTCGGAGCGCTAAGAGGGTACTAGTGGAAAAAGGAATGTCTTCAAATATAAACTACACAGAATCATTCGGTGAAACTTCTTTCTGATCTGTGCATTCAGCTAACAGAGTTAAACCATACTTTTGATTGAGCAGATCTGAACACTCTTTCTGTAGAAAATGCAACTGGACATTTGGAGCGCTAAGAGCGTAGTAGTGGAAAAAGGAATATATTCAAATATAAACTACACAGTAGCATTCTGTGAAAATTCTTTCTGTTCTGTGCATTCAACTAACAGAGTTGAACCTTACTTTTGATTGAGCCGTTCTGAAACACTCTTTCTGTAGAAACTGCAATTGGACATGCTAAGCGCTAAGAGGCCTACATTGGGAAAATGAATATCTTCAAATAAAAAATACACAGATGCATTCTGTGAAACTTATTTCTGATCTGTAAATTCAGTTAACAGAGATAAAACATATTTTTGATTGAGCAGTTATGAAACACTCTTTTTGTAGAAAATGCAAGTGGAGATTCGGAGCGCTAAGAGGGTACTAGTGGAAAAAGGAATGTCTTCAAATATAAACTACACAGAATCATTCGGTGAAACTTCTTTCTGATCTGTGCATTCAGCTAACAGAGTTAAACCATACTTTTGATTGAGCAGATCTGAACACTCTTTCTGTAGAAAATGCAACTGGACATTTGGAGCGCTAAGAGCGTAGTAGTGGAAAAAGGAATATATTCAAATATAAACTACACAGAAGCATTCTGTGAAACTTCTTTCTGATCTGAGCATTCAGCTAACAGAGTTAAACCGTACTTTTGATTGAGCAGTTTTGAAACACTCTGTCTGTAGAAAATGCAACTGGACATTCGTAGCGCTAAGTGGGTAATAGTGGAAAAAAGAATATGTTCAAATATAAACTACACAGAAGCATTGTATGAAACTTCTTTCTGTTCTGTGCATTCAAATAACAGAGTTGAACCTTACTTTTGATTGAGCCGTTCTGAAACACTCTTTCTGTAGAAACTGCAATTGGACATTCTGAGCGCTAGGAGGCCTATATTGGGAAAAAGAATGTCTACAAATAAAAACTACACAGAAGAATTGTGTGAAACTTCTTTCTGTTCTGTTTGTTCAACTAAAAGAGTTGAACCTTAGTTTTGATTGAGCCGTTCTGAAACACTCTTTCTGTAGAAAATGCAAGTGGAGATTCGGAGCGCTAAGAGGGTAATAGTGGAAAAAGGAATGTCTCCAAATATAAACTACACAGAATCATTCTGTGAAACTTCTTTCTGATCTGTGCATTCAGCTAACAGAGTTAAACCATACTTTTGATTGAGCAGATCTGAACACTCTTTCTGTAGAAAATGCAACTGGACATTTGGAGCGCTAAGAGAGTAGTAGTGGAAAAAGGAATATATTCAAATATAAACTACACAGAAGCATTGTATGAAACTTCTTTCTGTTCTGTGCATTCAACTAACAGAGTTGAACCTTACTTTTGATTGAGCCGTTCTGAAACACTCTTTCTGTAGAAACTGCAATTGGACATTCTGAGCGCTAAGAGGCCTCTATTGGGAAAAATAATATCTTCAAATAAAAACTACACAGAAGCATTGTGTGAAACTTATTTCTGATATGTTCATTAGGCTAACAGAGTTAAACCATACTTTTGATTGCGCAGTTCTGAACACTCTTTCTGTAGAAAATGCAAGTGGACTTTCGGAGCGCTAAGAGGGTAATAGTGGAAAAAGGAATATATTCAAATATAAACTACACAGTAGCATTCTGTGAAAATTCTTTCTGTTCTGTGCTTTCAACTAACAGAGTTGAACCTTACTTTTGATTGAGCCGTTCTGAAACACTCTTTCTGTCGAAACTGCAATTGGACATGCTAAGCGCTAAGAGGCCTACATTGGGAAAAAGAATATCTTCAAATAAAAATTACACAGATGCATTCTGTGAAACTTATTTCTGATCTGTAAATTCAGTTAACAGAGATAAAACATATTTTTGATTGAGCAGTTATGAAACACTCTTTTTGTAGAAAATGCAAGTGGAGATTCGGAGCGCTAAGAGGGTAATAGTGGAAAAAGGAATGTCTTCAAATATAAACTACACAGAATCATTCGGTGAAACTTCTTTCTGATCTGTGCATTCAGCTAACAGAGTTAAACCATACTTTTGATTGAGCAGATCTGAACACTCTTTCTGTAGAAAATGCAACTGGACATTTGGAGCGCTAAGAGCGTAGTAGTGGAAAAAGGAATATATTCAAATATAAACTACACAGAAGAAATCTGTGAAACTTCTTTCTGATCTGAGCATTCAGCTAACAGAGTTAAACCATACTTTTGATTGAGCAGTTTTGAAACACTCTGTCTGTAGAAAATGCAACTGGACATTCGTAGCGCTAAGTGGGTAATAGTGGAAAAAAGAATATGTTCAAATATAAACTACACAGAAGCATTGTATGAAACTTCTTTCTGTTCTGTGCATTCAACTAACAGAGTTGAACCTTACTTTTGATTGAGCCGTTCTGAAACACTCTTTCTGTAGAAACTGCAATTGGACATTCTGAACGCTAGGAGGCCTATATTGGGAAAAAGAATGTCTACAAATAAAAACTACACAGAAGAATTGTGTGAAACTACTTTCTGTTCTGTTTGTTCAACTAAAAGAGTTGAACCTTAGTTTTGATTGAGCCGTTCTGAAACACTCTTTCTGTAGAAAATGCAAGTGGAGATTCGGAGCGCTAAGAGGGTAATAGTGGAAAAAGGAATGTCTATAAATATAAACTACACAGAATCATTCTGTGAAACTTCTTTCTGATCTGAGAATTCAGCTAACAGAGTTAAACCATACTTTTGATTGAGCAGTTTTGAAACACTCTGTCTGTAGAAAATGCAACTGGACATTCGTAGCGCTAAGTGGGTAATAGTGGAAAAAAGAATATGTTCAAATATAAACTACACAGAAGCATTGTATGAAACTTCTTTCTGTTCTGTGCATTCAACTAACAGAGTTGAACCTTACTTTTGATTGAGCCATTCTGAAACACTCTTTCTGTGGAAACTGCAATTGGACATTCTGAGCGCTAAGAGGCCTATATTGGGAAAAAGAATGTCTACAAATAAAAACTACACAGAAGAATTCTGTGAAACTTCTTTCTGTTCTGTTTGTTCAACTAAAAGAGTTGAACCTTAGTTTTGATTGAGCCGTTCTGAAACACTCTTTCTGTAGAAAATGCAAGTGGAGATTCGGAGCGCTAAGAGGGTAATAGTGGAAAAAGGAATGTCTCCAAATATAAACTACACAGAAACATTCTGTGAAACTTCTTTCTGATCTGTGCATTCAGCTAACAGAGTTAAACCATACTTTTGATTGAGCAGATCTGAACACTCTTTCTGTAGAAAATGCAACTGGACATTTGGAGCGCTAAGAGAGTAGTAGTGGAAAAAGGAATATATTCAAATATAAACTACACAGAAGCATTGTATGAAACTTCTTTCTGTTCTGTGCATTCAACTAACAGAGTTGAACCTAAATTTTGATTGAGCCTTTCTGAAACACTCTTTCTGTAGAAACTGCAATTGGACATTCTGAGCGCTAAGAGGCCTCTATTGGGAAAAATAATATCTTCAAATAAAAACTACACAGAAGCATTGTGTGAAACTTATTTCTGATATGTTCATTAGGCTAACAGAGTTAAACCATACTTTTGATTGCGCAGTTCTGAACACTCTTTCTGTAGAAAATGCAAGTGGACATTCGGAGCGCTAAGAGGGTAATAGTGGAAAAAGGAATATATTCAAATATAAACTACACAGTAGCATTCTGTGAAAATTCTTTCTGTTCTGTGCATTCAACTAACAGAGTTGAACCTTACTTTTGATTGAGCCGTTCTGAAACACTCTTTCTGTAGAAACTGCAATTGGACATGCTAAGCGCTAAGAGGCCTACATTGGGAAAAAGAATATCTTCAAATAAAAACTACACAGATGCATTCTGTGAAACTTATTTCTGATCTGTAAATTCAGTTAACAGAGATAAAACATATTTTTGATTGAGCAGTTATGAAACACTCTTTTTGTAGAAAATGCAAGTGGAGATTCGGAGCGCTAAGAGGGTACTAGTGGAAAAAGGAATGTCTTCAAATATAAACTACACAGAATCATTCGGTGAAACTTCTTTCTGATCTGTGCATTCAGCTAACAGGGTTAAACCATACTTTTGATTGAGCAGATCTGAACACTCTTTCTGTAGAAAATGCAACTGGACATTTGGAGCGCTAAGAGCGTAGTAGTGGAAAAAGGAATATATTCAAATATAAACTACACAGTAGCATTCTGTGAAAATTCTTTCTGTTCTGTGCATTCAACTAACAGAGTTGAACCTTACTTTTGATTGAGCCGTTCTGAAACACTCTTTCTGTAGAAACTGCAATTGGACATGCTACGCGCTAAGAGGCCTACATTGGGAAAATGAATATCTTCAAATAAAAAATACACAGATGCATTCTGTGAAACTTATTTCTGATCTGTAAATTCAGTTAACAGAGATAAAACATATTTTTGATTGAGCAGTTATGAAACACTCTTTTTGTAGAAAATGCAAGTGGAGATTCGGAGCGCTAAGAGGGTACTAGTGGAAAAAGGAATGTCTTCAAATATAAACTACACAGAATCATTCGGTGAAACTTCTTTCTGATCTGTGCATTCAGCTAACAAAGTTAAACCATACTTTTGATTGAGCAGATCTCAACACTCTTTCTGTAGAAAATGCAACTGGACATTTGGAGCGCTAAGAGCGTTGTAGTGGAAAAAGGAATATATTCAAATATAAACTACACAGAAGCATTCTGTGAAACGTCTTTCTGATCTGAGAATTCAGCTAACAGAGTTAAACCATACTTTTGATTGAGCAGTTTTGAAACACTCTGTCTGTAGAAAATGCAACTGGACATTCGTAGCGCTAAGTGGGTAATAGTGGAAAAAAAATATGTTCAAATATAAACTACACAGAAGCATTGTATGAAACTTCTTTCTGTTCTGTGCATTCAACTAACAGAGTTGAACCTTACTTTTGATTGAGCCGTTCTGAAACACTCTTTCTGTAGAAACTGCAATTGGACATTCTGAGCGCTAAGAGGCCTATATTGGGAAAAAGAATGTCTACAAATAAAAACTACACAGAAGAATTGTGTGAAACTTCTTTCTGTTCTGTTTGTTCAACTAAAAGAGTTGAACCTTAGTTTTGATTGAGCCGTTCTGAAACACTCTTTCTGTAGAAAATGCAAGTGGAAATTCGGAGCGCTAAGAGGGTAATAGTGGAAAAAGGAATGTCTCCAAATATAAACTACACAGAATCATTCTGTGAAACTTCTTTCTGATCTGTGCATTCAGCTAACAGAGTTAAACCATACTTTTGATTGAGCAGATCTGAACACTCTTTCTGTAGAAAATGCAACTGGACATTTGGAGCGCTAAGAGAGTAGTAGTGGAAAAAGGAATATATTCAAATATAAACTACACAGAAGCATTCTGTGAAACTTCTTTCTGACCTGAGCTTTCAGCTAACAGAGTTAAACCATACTTTTGATTGAGCAGTTTTGAAACACTCTCTCTGTAGAAAATGCAACTGGACATTCGTAGCGCTAAGAGGTTAATAGTGGAAAAAAGAATATGTTCAAATATAAACTACACAGAAGCATTGTATGAAACTTCTTTCTCTTCTGTGCATTCAACTAACAGAATTGAACCTTACTTTTGATTGAGCCGTTCTGAAACACTCTTTCTGTAGAAACTGCAATTGGACATTCTGAGCGCTAAGAGGCCTCTATTGGGAAAAATAATATCTTCAAATAAAAACTACACAGAAGCATTGTGTGAAACTTATTTCTGATATGTTCATTAGGCTAACAGAGTTAAACCATACTTTTGATTGCGCAGTTCTGAACACTCTTTCTGTAGAAAATGCAAGTGGACTTTCGGAGCGCTAAGAGGGTAATAGTGGAAAAAGGAATATATTCAAATATAAACTACACAGTAGCATTCTGTGAAAATTCTTTCTGTTCTGTGCTTTCAACTAACAGAGTTGAACCTTACTTTTGATTGAGCCGTTCTGAAACACTCTTTCTGTCGAAACTGCAATTGGACATGCTAAGCGCTAAGAGGCCTACATTGGGAAAAAGAATATCTTCAAATAAAAATTACACAGATGCATTCTGTGAAACTTATTTCTGATCTGTAAATTCAGTTAACAGAGATAAAACATATTTTTGATTGAGCAGTTATGAAACACTCTTTTTGTAGAAAATGCAAGTGGAGATTCGGAGCACTAAGAGGGTAATAGTGGAAAAAGGAATGTCTTCAAATATAAACTACACAGAATCATTCGGTGAAACTTCTTTCTGATCTGTGCATCCAGCTAACAGAGTTAAACCATACTTTTGATTGAGCAGATCTGAACACTCTTTCTGTAGAAAATGCAACTGGACATTTGGAGCGCTAGGAGGCCTATATTGGGAAAAAGAATGTCTACAAATAAAAACTACACAGAAGAATTGTGTGAAACTTCTTTCTGTTCTGTTTGTTCAACTAAAAGAGTTGAACCTTAGTTTTGATTGAGCCGTTCTGATACACTCTTTCTGTAGAAAATGCAAGTGGAGATTCGGAGCGCTAAGAGGTTAATAGTGGAAAAAGGAATGTCTATAAATATAAACTACACAGAATCATTCTGTGAAACTTCTTTCTGATCTGAGAATTCAGCTAACAGAGTTAAACCATACTTTTGATTGAGCAGTTTTGAAACACTCTGTCTGTAGAAAATGCAACTGGACATTCATAGCGCTAAGTGGGTAATAGTGGAAAAAAGAATATGTTCAAATATAAACTACACAGAAGCATTGTATGAAACTTCTTTCTGTTCTGTGCATTCAACTAACAGAGTTGAACCTTACTTTTGATTGAGCCGTTCTGAAACACTCTTTCTGTAGAAACTGCAATTGGACATTCTGAGCGCTAGGAGGCCTATATTGGGAAAAAGAATGTCTACAAATAAAAACTACACAGAAGAATTGTGTGAAACTTCTTTCTTTTCTGTTTGTTCAACTAAAAGAGTTGAACCTTAGTTTTGATTGAGCCGTTCTGAAACACTCTTTCTGTAGAAAATGCAAGTGGAGATTCGGAGCGCTAAGAGGGTAATAGTGGAAAAAGGAATGTCTCCAAATATAAACTACACAGAATCATTCTGTGAAACTTCTTTGTGATCTGTGCATTCAGCTAACAGAGTTAAACCATACTTTTGATTGAGCAGATCTGAACACTCTTTCTTTAGAAACTGCAATTGGACATGCTAAGCGCTAAGAGGCCTACATTGGGAAAAAGAATATCTTCAAATAAAAACTACACAGATGCATTCTGTGAAACTTATTTCTGATCTGTAAATTCAGTTAACAGAGATAAAACATATTTTTGATTGAGCAGTTATGAAACACTCTTTTTATAGAGAATGCAAATGGAGATTCGGAGCGCTAAGAGGGTACTAGTGGAAAAAGGAATGTCTTCAAATATAAACTACACAGAATCATTCGGTGAAACTTCTTTCTGATCTGTGCATTCAGCTAACAGAGTTAAACCATACTTTTGATTGAGCAGATCTGAACACTCTTTCTGTAGAAAATGCAACTGGACATTTGGAGCGCTAAGAGCGTAGTAGTGGAAAAAGGAATATATTCAAATGTAAACTACACAGAAGCATTCTGTGAAACTTCTTTCTGATCTGAGAATTCAGCTAACAGAGTTAAACCATACTTTTGATTGAGCAGTTGTGAAACACTCTGTCTGTAGAAAATGCAACTGGACATTCGTAGCGCTAAGTGGGTAATAGTGGAAAAAAGAATATGTTCAAATATAAACTACACAGAAGCATTGTATGAAACTTCTTTCTGTTCTGTGCATTCAACTAACAGTGTTGAACCTTACTTTTGTTTGAGCCGTTCTGAAACACTCTTTCTGTAGAAACTGCAATTGGACATTCTGAGCGCTAGGAGGCCTATATTGGGAAAAAGAATGTCTACAAATAAAAACTACACAGAAGAATTGTGTGAAACTTCTTTCTGTTCTGTTTGTTCAACTAAAAGAGTTGAACATTAGTTTTGATTGAGCCGTTCTGAAACACTCTTTCTGTAGAAAATGCAAGTGGAGATTCGGAGCGCTAAGAGGGTAATAGTGGAAAAAGGAATGTCTCCAAATATAAACTACACAGAATCATTCTGTGAAACTTCTTTCTGATCTGTGCATTCAGCTAACAGAGTTAAACCATACTTTTGATTGAGCAGATCTGAACACTCTTTCTGTAGAAAATGCAACTGGACATTTGGAGCGCTAAGAGAGTAGTAGTGGAAAAAGGAATGTATTAAAATATAAACTACACAGAAGCATTCTGTGAAACTTCTTTCTGATCTGAGCATTCAGCTAACAGAGTTAAACCATACTTTTGATTGAGCAGTTTTGAAACACTCTGTCTGTAGAAAATGCAACTGGGCATTCGTAGCGCTAAGTGGGTAATAGTGGAAAAAAGAATATGTTCAAATATAAACTACACAGAAGCATGGTATGAAACTTCTTTCTGTTCTGTGCATTCAACTAACAGAGTTGAACCTTACTTTTGATTGAGCCTTTCTGAAACACTCTTTCTGTAGAAACTGCAATTGGACATTCTGAGCGCTAAGAGGCCTCTATTGGGAAAAATAATATCTTCAAATAAAAACTACACAGAAGCATTGTGTGAAACTTATTTCTGATATGTTCATTAGGCTAACAGAGTTAAACCATACTTTTGATTGCGCAGTTCTGAACACTCTTTCTGTAGAAAATGCAAGTGGACATTCGGAGCGCCAAGAGGGTAATAGTGGAAAAAGGAATATATTCAAATATAAACTACACAGTAGCATTCTGTGAAAATTCTTTCTGTTCTGTGCATTCAACTAACAGAGTAGAACCTTACTTTTGATTGAGCCGTTCTGAAACACTCTTTCTGTCGAAACTGCAATTGGACATGCTAAGCGCTAAGAGGCCTACATTGGGAAAAAGAATATCTTCAAATAAAAACTACACAGATGCATTCTGTGAAACTTATTTCTGATCTGTAAATTCAGTTAACAGAGATAAAACATATTTTTGATTGAGCAGTTATGAAACACTCTTTTTCTAGAAAATGCAAGTGGAGATTCGGAGCGCTAAGTGGGTAATAGTGGAAAAAGGAATGTCTCCAAATATTAACTACACAGAATCATTCTGTGAAACTTCTTTGTGATCTGTGCATTCAGCTAACAGAGTTAAACCATACTTTTGATTGAGCAGATCTGAACACTCTTTCTGTAGAAAATGCAACTGGACATTTGGAGCGCTAAGAGAGTAGTAGTGGAAAAAGGAATATATTCAAATATAAACTACACAGAAGCATTCTGTGAAACTTCTTTCTGATCTGAGCATTCAGCTAACAGAGTTAAACCATACTTTTGATTGAGCAGTTTTGAAACACTCTGTCTGTAGAAAATGCAACGGGACATTCGTAGCGCTAAGTGGGTAATAGTGGAAAAAAGAATATGTTCATATATAAACTACACAGAAGCATTGTATGAAACTTCTTTCTGTTCTGTGCATTCAACTAACAGAGTTGAACCTTACTTTTGATTGAGCATTTCTGAAACACTCTTTCTGTAGAAACTGCAATTGGACATTCTGAGCGCTAAGAGGCCTCTATTGGGAAAAATAATATCTTCAAATAAAAACTACACAGAAGCATTGTGTGAAACTTATTTCTGATATGTTCATTAAGCTAACAGAGTTAAACCATACTTTTGATTGCGCAGTTCTGAACACTCTTTCTGTAGAAAATGCAAGTGGACATTCGGAGTGCTAAGAGGGTAATAGTGGAAAAAGGAATATATTCAAATATAAACTACACAGTAGCATTCTGTGAAAATACTTTCTGTTCTGTGCAATCAACTAACAGAGTTGAACCTTACTTTTGATTGAGCCGTTCTGAAACACTCTTTCTTTAGAAACTGCAATTGGACATGCTAAGCGCTAAGAGGCCTACATTGGGAAAAAGAATATCTTCAAATAAAAACTACACAGATGCATTCTGTGAAACTTATTTCTGATCTGTAAATTCAGTTAACAGAGATAAAACATATTTTTGATTGAGCAGTTATGAAACACTCTTTTTATAGAGAATGCAAATGGAGATTCGGAGCGCTAAGAGGGTACTAGTGGAAAAAGGAATGACTTCAAATATAAACTACACAGAATCATTCGGTGAAACTTCTTTCTGATCTGTGCATTCAGCTAACAGAGTTAAACCATACTTTTGATTGAGCAGATCTGAGCACTCTTTCTGTAGAAAATGCAACTGGACATTTGGAGCGCTAAGAGCGTAGTAGTGGAAAAAGGAATATATTCAAATGTAAACTACACAGAAGCATTCTGTGAAACGTCTTTCTGATCTGAGAATTCAGCTAACAGAGTTAAACCATACTTTTGATTGAGCAGTTTTGAAACACTCTGTCTGTAGAAAATGCAACTGGACATTCGTAGCGCTAAGTGGGTAATAGTGGAAAAAAAATATGTTCAAATATAAACTACACAGAAGCATTGTATGAAACTTCTTTCTGTTCTGTGCATTCAACTAACAGAGTTGAACCTTACTTTTGATTGAGCCGTTCTGAAACACTCTTTCTGTAGAAACTGCAATTGGACATTCTGAGCGCTAAGAGGCCTATATTGGGAAAAAGAATGTCTACAAATAAAAACTACACAGAAGAATTGTGTGAAACTTCTTTCTGTTCTGTTTGTTCAACTAAAAGAGTTGAACCTTAGTTTTGATTGAGCCGTTCTGAAACACTCTTTCTGTAGAAAATGCAAGTGGAAATTCGGAGCGCTAAGAGGGTAATAGTGGAAAAAGGAATGTCTCCAAATATAAACTACACAGAATCATTCTGTGAAACTTCTTTCTGATCTGTGCATTCAGCTAACAGAGTTAAACCATACTTTTGATTGAGCAGATCTGAACACTCTTTCTGTAGAAAATGCAACTGGACATTTGGAGCGCTAAGAGAGTAGTAGTGGAAAAAGGAATATATTCAAATATAAACTACACAGAAGCATTCTGTGAAACTTCTTTCTGACCTGAGCTTTCAGCTAACAGAGTTAAACCATACTTTTGATTGAGCAGTTTTGAAACACTCTCTCTGTAGAAAATGCAACTGGACATTCGTAGCGCTAAGAGGTTAATAGTGGAAAAAAGAATATGTTCAAATATAAACTACACAGAAGCATTGTATGAAACTTCTTTCTCTTCTGTGCATTCAACTAACAGAATTGAACCTTACTTTTGATTGAGCCGTTCTGAAACACTCTTTCTGTAGAAACTGCAATTGGACATTCTGAGCGCTAAGAGGCCTCTATTGGGAAAAATAATATCTTCAAATAAAAACTACACAGAAGCATTGTGTGAAACTTATTTCTGATATGTTCATTAGGCTAACAGAGTTAAACCATACTTTTGATTGCGCAGTTCTGAACACTCTTTCTGTAGAAAATGCAAGTGGACTTTCGGAGCGCTAAGAGGGTAATAGTGGAAAAAGGAATATATTCAAATATAAACTACACAGTAGCATTCTGTGAAAATTCTTTCTGTTCTGTGCTTTCAACTAACAGAGTTGAACCTTACTTTTGATTGAGCCGTTCTGAAACACTCTTTCTGTCGAAACTGCAATTGGACATGCTAAGCGCTAAGAGGCCTACATTGGGAAAAAGAATATCTTCAAATAAAAATTACACAGATGCATTCTGTGAAACTTATTTCTGATCTGTAAATTCAGTTAACAGAGATAAAACATATTTTTGATTGAGCAGTTATGAAACACTCTTTTTGTAGAAAATGCAAGTGGAGATTCGGAGCACTAAGAGGGTAATAGTGGAAAAAGGAATGTCTTCAAATATAAACTACACAGAATCATTCGGTGAAACTTCTTTCTGATCTGTGCATCCAGCTAACAGAGTTAAACCATACTTTTGATTGAGCAGATCTGAACACTCTTTCTGTAGAAAATGCAACTGGACATTTGGAGCGCTAGGAGGCCTATATTGGGAAAAAGAATGTCTACAAATAAAAACTACACAGAAGAATTGTGTGAAACTTCTTTCTGTTCTGTTTGTTCAACTAAAAGAGTTGAACCTTAGTTTTGATTGAGCCGTTCTGATACACTCTTTCTGTAGAAAATGCAAGTGGAGATTCGGAGCGCTAAGAGGTTAATAGTGGAAAAAGGAATGTCTATAAATATAAACTACACAGAATCATTCTGTGAAACTTCTTTCTGATCTGAGAATTCAGCTAACAGAGTTAAACCATACTTTTGATTGAGCAGTTTTGAAACACTCTGTCTGTAGAAAATGCAACTGGACATTCATAGCGCTAAGTGGGTAATAGTGGAAAAAAGAATATGTTCAAATATAAACTACACAGAAGCATTGTATGAAACTTCTTTCTGTTCTGTGCATTCAACTAACAGAGTTGAACCTTACTTTTGATTGAGCCGTTCTGAAACACTCTTTCTGTAGAAACTGCAATTGGACATTCTGAGCGCTAGGAGGCCTATATTGGGAAAAAGAATGTCTACAAATAAAAACTACACAGAAGAATTGTGTGAAACTTCTTTCTTTTCTGTTTGTTCAACTAAAAGAGTTGAACCTTAGTTTTGATTGAGCCGTTCTGAAACACTCTTTCTGTAGAAAATGCAAGTGGAGATTCGGAGCGCTAAGAGGGTAATAGTGGAAAAAGGAATGTCTCCAAATATAAACTACACAGAATCATTCTGTGAAACTTCTTTGTGATCTGTGCATTCAGCTAACAGAGTTAAACCATACTTTTGATTGAGCAGATCTGAACACTCTTTCTTTAGAAACTGCAATTGGACATGCTAAGCGCTAAGAGGCCTACATTGGGAAAAAGAATATCTTCAAATAAAAACTACACAGATGCATTCTGTGAAACTTATTTCTGATCTGTAAATTCAGTTAACAGAGATAAAACATATTTTTGATTGAGCAGTTATGAAACACTCTTTTTATAGAGAATGCAAATGGAGATTCGGAGCGCTAAGAGGGTACTAGTGGAAAAAGGAATGTCTTCAAATATAAACTACACAGAATCATTCGGTGAAACTTCTTTCTGATCTGTGCATTCAGCTAACAGAGTTAAACCATACTTTTGATTGAGCAGATCTGAACACTCTTTCTGTAGAAAATGCAACTGGACATTTGGAGCGCTAAGAGCGTAGTAGTGGAAAAAGGAATATATTCAAATGTAAACTACACAGAAGCATTCTGTGAAACTTCTTTCTGATCTGAGAATTCAGCTAACAGAGTTAAACCATACTTTTGATTGAGCAGTTGTGAAACACTCTGTCTGTAGAAAATGCAACTGGACATTCGTAGCGCTAAGTGGGTAATAGTGGAAAAAAGAATATGTTCAAATATAAACTACACAGAAGCATTGTATGAAACTTCTTTCTGTTCTGTGCATTCAACTAACAGTGTTGAACCTTACTTTTGTTTGAGCCGTTCTGAAACACTCTTTCTGTAGAAACTGCAATTGGACATTCTGAGCGCTAGGAGGCCTATATTGGGAAAAAGAATGTCTACAAATAAAAACTACACAGAAGAATTGTGTGAAACTTCTTTCTGTTCTGTTTGTTCAACTAAAAGAGTTGAACATTAGTTTTGATTGAGCCGTTCTGAAACACTCTTTCTGTAGAAAATGCAAGTGGAGATTCGGAGCGCTAAGAGGGTAATAGTGGAAAAAGGAATGTCTCCAAATATAAACTACACAGAATCATTCTGTGAAACTTCTTTCTGATCTGTGCATTCAGCTAACAGAGTTAAACCATACTTTTGATTGAGCAGATCTGAACACTCTTTCTGTAGAAAATGCAACTGGACATTTGGAGCGCTAAGAGAGTAGTAGTGGAAAAAGGAATGTATTAAAATATAAACTACACAGAAGCATTCTGTGAAACTTCTTTCTGATCTGAGCATTCAGCTAACAGAGTTAAACCATACTTTTGATTGAGCAGTTTTGAAACACTCTGTCTGTAGAAAATGCAACTGGGCATTCGTAGCGCTAAGTGGGTAATAGTGGAAAAAAGAATATGTTCAAATATAAACTACACAGAAGCATGGTATGAAACTTCTTTCTGTTCTGTGCATTCAACTAACAGAGTTGAACCTTACTTTTGATTGAGCCTTTCTGAAACACTCTTTCTGTAGAAACTGCAATTGGACATTCTGAGCGCTAAGAGGCCTCTATTGGGAAAAATAATATCTTCAAATAAAAACTACACAGAAGCATTGTGTGAAACTTATTTCTGATATGTTCATTAGGCTAACAGAGTTAAACCATACTTTTGATTGCGCAGTTCTGAACACTCTTTCTGTAGAAAATGCAAGTGGACATTCGGAGCGCCAAGAGGGTAATAGTGGAAAAAGGAATATATTCAAATATAAACTACACAGTAGCATTCTGTGAAAATTCTTTCTGTTCTGTGCATTCAACTAACAGAGTAGAACCTTACTTTTGATTGAGCCGTTCTGAAACACTCTTTCTGTCGAAACTGCAATTGGACATGCTAAGCGCTAAGAGGCCTACATTGGGAAAAAGAATATCTTCAAATAAAAACTACACAGATGCATTCTGTGAAACTTATTTCTGATCTGTAAATTCAGTTAACAGAGATAAAACATATTTTTGATTGAGCAGTTATGAAACACTCTTTTTCTAGAAAATGCAAGTGGAGATTCGGAGCGCTAAGTGGGTAATAGTGGAAAAAGGAATGTCTCCAAATATAAACTACACAGAATCATTCTGTGAAACTTCTTTGTGATCTGTGCATTCAGCTAACAGAGTTAAACCATACTTTTCATTGAGCAGATCTGAACACTCTTTCTGTAGAAAATGCAACTGGACATTTGGAGCGCTAAGAGAGTAGTAGTGGAAAAAGGAATATATTCAAATATAAACTACACAGAAGCATTCTGTGAAACTTCTTTCTGATCTGAGCATTCAGCTAACAGAGTTAAACCATACTTTTGATTGAGCAGTTTTGAAACACTCTGTCTGTAGAAAATGCAACGGGACATTCGTAGCGCTAAGTGGGTAATAGTGGAAAAAAGAATATGTTCATATATAAACTACACAGAAGCATTGTATGAAACTTCTTTCTGTTCTGTGCATTCAACTAACAGAGTTGAACCTTACTTTTGATTGAGCATTTCTGAAACACTCTTTCTGTAGAAACTGCAATTGGACATTCTGAGCGCTAAGAGGCCTCTATTGGGAAAAATAATATCTTCAAATAAAAACTACACAGAAGCATTGTGTGAAACTTATTTCTGATATGTTCATTAAGCTAACAGAGTTAAACCATACTTTTGATTGCGCAGTTCTGAACACTCTTTCTGTAGAAAATGCAAGTGGACATTCGGAGTGCTAAGAGGGTAATAGTGGAAAAAGGAATATATTCAAATATAAACTACACAGTAGCATTCTGTGAAAATACTTTCTGTTCTGTGCAATCAACTAACAGAGTTGAACCTTACTTTTGATTGAGCCGTTCTGAAACACTCTTTCTTTAGAAACTGCAATTGGACATGCTAAGCGCTAAGAGGCCTACATTGGGAAAAAGAATATCTTCAAATAAAAACTACACAGATGCATTCTGTGAAACTTATTTCTGATCTGTAAATTCAGTTAACAGAGATAAAACATATTTTTGATTGAGCAGTTATGAAACACTCTTTTTATAGAGAATGCAAATGGAGATTCGGAGCGCTAAGAGGGTACTAGTGGAAAAAGGAATGACTTCAAATATAAACTACACAGAATCATTCGGTGAAACTTCTTTCTGATCTGTGCATTCAGCTAACAGAGTTAAACCATACTTTTGATTGAGCAGATCTGAGCACTCTTTCTGTAGAAAATGCAACTGGACATTTGGAGCGCTAAGAGCGTAGTAGTGGAAAAAGGAATATATTCAAATGTAAACTACACAGAAGCATTCTGTGAAACTTCTTTCTGATCTGAGAATTCAGCTAACAGAGTTAAACCATACTTTTGATTGAGCAGTTTTGAAACACTCTGTCTGTAGAAAATGCAACTGGACATTCGTAGCGCTAAGTGGGTAATAGTGGAAAAAAGAATATGTTCAAATATAAACTACACAGAAGCATTGTATGAAACTTCTTTCTGTTCTGTGCATTCAACTAACAGTGTTGAACCTTACTTTTGTTTGAGCCGTTCTGAAACACTCTTTCTGTAGAAACTGCAATTGGACATTCTGAGCGCTAGGAGGCCTATATTGGGAAAAAGAATGTCTACAAATAAAAACTACACAGAAGAATTGTGTGAAACTTCTTTCTGTTCTGTTTGTTCAACTAAAAGAGTTGAACATTAGTTTTGATTGAGCCGTTCTGAAACACTCTTTCTGTAGAAAATGCAAGTGGAGATTCGGAGCGCTAAGAGGGTAATAGTGGAAAAAGGAATGTCTCCAAATATAAACTACACAGAATCATTCTGTGAAACTTCTTTCTGATCTGTGCATTCAGTTAACAGAGTTAAACCATACTTTTGATTGAGCAGATCTGAACACTCTTTCTGTAGAAAATGCAACTGGACATTTGGAGCGCTAAGAGAGTAGTAGTGGAAAAAGGAATGTATTAAAATATAAACTACACAGAAGCATTCTGTGAAACTTCTTTCTGATCTGAGCATTCAGCTAACAGAGTTAAACAATACATTTGATTGAGCAGTTTTGAAACACTCTGTCTGTAGAAAATGCAACTGGGCATTCATAGCGCTAAGTGGGTAATAGTGGAAAAAAGAATATGTTCAAATATAAACTACACAGAAGCATGGTATGAAACTTCTTTCTGTTCTGTGCATTCAACTAACAGAGTTGAACCTTACTTTTGATTGAGCCTTTCTGAAACACTCTTTCTGTAGAAACTGCAATTGGACATTCTGAGTGCTAAGAGGCCTCTATTGGGAAAAATAATATCTTCAAATAAAAACTACACAGAAGCATTGTGTGAAACTTATTTCTGATATGTTCATTAGGCTAACAGAGTTAAACCATACTTTTGATTGCGCAGTTCTGAACACTCTTTCTGTAGAAAATGCAAGTGGACATTCGGAGCGCTAAGAGGGTAATAGTGGAAAGAGGAATATATTCAAATATAAACTACACAGTAGCATTCTGTGAAAATTCTTTCTGTTCTGTGCATTCAACTAACAGAGTTGAACCTTACTTTTAATTGAGCCGTTCTGAAACACTCTTTCTGTATAAACTGCAATTGGACATGCTAAGCGCTAAGAGGCCTACATTGGGAAAAAGAATATCTTCAAATAAAAACTACACAGATGCATTCTGTGAAACTTATTTCTGATCTGTAAATTCAGTTAACAGAGATAAAACATATTTTTGATTGAGCAGTTATGAAACACTCTTTTTCTAGAAAATGCAAGTGGAGATTCGGAGCGCTAAGAGGGTAATAGTGGAAAAAGGAATGTCTTCAAATATAAACTACACAGAATCATTCGGTGAAACTTCTTTCTGATCTGTGCATTCAGCTAACAGAGTTAAACCATACTTTTGATTGAGCAGATCTGAACACTCTTTCTGTAGAAAATGCAACTGGACATTTGGAGCGCTAAGAGCGTAGTAGTGGAAAAAGGAATATATTCAAATATAAACTACACAGAAGCATTCTGTGAAACTTCTTTCTGATCTGAGCATTCAGCTAACAGAGTTAAACCATACTTTTGATTGAGCAGTTTTGAAATACTCTGTCTGTAGAAAATGCAACTGGACATTCGTAGCGCTAAGTGGGTAATAGTGGTAAAAAGAATATGTTCAAATATAAACTACACAGAAGCATTGTATGAAACTTCTTTCTGTTCTGTGCATTCAACTAACAGAGTTGAACCATACTTTTGATTGAGCCGTTCTGAAACACTCTTTCTGTAGAAACTGCAATTGGACATTCTGAGCGCTAAGAGGCCTATATTGGGAAAAAGAATGTCTACAAATAAAAACTACACAGAAGAATTGTGTGAAACTTCTTTCTGTTCTGTTTGTTCAACTAAAAGAGTTGAACCTTAGTTTTGATTGAGCCGTTCTGAAACACTCTTGCTGTAGAAAATGCAAGTGGAGATTCGGAGCGCTAAGAGGGTAATAGTGGAAAAAGGAATGTCTCCAAATATAAACTACACAGAATCATTCTGTGAAACTTCTTTCTGATCTGTGCATTCAGCTAACAGAGTTAAACCATACTTTTGATTGAGCAGATCTGAACACTCTTTCTGTAGAAAATGCAACTGGACATTTGGAGCGCTAAGAGAGTAGTAGTGGAAACAGGAATATATTCAAATATAAACTACACAGAAGCATTCTGTGAAACTTCTTTCTGATCTGAGCATTCAGCTAACAGAGTTAAAAAATACTTATGATTGAGCAGTTTTGAAACACTCTGTCTGTAGAAAATGCAACGGGACATTCGTAGCGCTAAGTGGGTAATAGTGGAAAAAAGAATATGTTCAAATAGAAACTACACAGAAGCATTGTATGAAACTACTTTCAGTTCTGTGCATTCAACTAACAGAGTTGAACCTTACTTTTGATTGAGCCTTTCTGAAACACTCTTTCTGTAGAAACTGCAATTGGACATTCTGAGCGCTAAGAGGCCTCTATTGGGAAAAATAATATCTTCAAATAAAAACTACACAGAAGCATTGTGTGAAACTTATTTCTGATATGTTCATTAAGCTAACAGAGTTAAACCATACTTTTGATTGCGCAGTTGTGAACACTCTCTCTGTAGAAAATGCAAGTGGACATTCGGAGCGCTAAGAGGGTAATAGTGGAAAGAGGAATATATTCAAATATAAACTACACAGTAGCATTCTGTGGAAATTCTTTCTGTTCTGTGCATTCAACTAACAGAGTTGAACCTTACTTTTGATTGAGCCGTTCTGAAACACTCTTTCTGTAGAAACTGCAATTGGACATGCTAAGCGCTAGGAGGCCTACATTGGGAAAAAGAATATCTTCAAATAAAAACTTCACAGATGCATTCTGTGAAACTTATTTCTGATCTGTAAATTCAGTTAACAGAGATAAAACATATTTTTGATTGAGCAGTTATGAAACACTCTTTTTGTAGAAAATGCAAGTGGAGATTCGGAGCGCTAAGAGGGTACTAGTGGAAAAAGGAATGTCTTCAAATATAAACTACACAGAATCATTCGGTGAAACTTCCTTCTGATCTGTGCATTCAGCTAACAGAGTTAAACCATACTTTTGATTGAGTAGATCTGAACACTCTTTCTGTAGAAAATGCAACTGGACATTTGGAGCGCTAAGAGCGTAGTAGTGGAAAAAGGAATATATTCAAATATAAACTACACAGAAGCATTCTGTGAAACTTCTTTCTGATCTGAGCATTCAGCTAACAGAGTTAAACCATACTTTTGATTGAGCAGTTTCGAAACACTCTGTCTGTAGAAAATGCAACTGGACATTCGTAGCGCTAAGTGGGTAATAGTGGAAAAAAGAATATGTTCAAATATAAACTACACAGAAGCATTGTATGAAACTTCTTTCTGTTCTGTGCATTCAACTATCAGAGTTGAACCTTACTTTTGATTGAGCCGTTCTGAAACACTCTTTCTGTAGAAACTGCAATTGGACATTCTGAGCGCTAAGAGGCCTATATTGGGAAAAAGAATGTCTACAAATAAAAACTACACAGAAGAATTGTGTGAAACTTCTTTCTGTTCTGTTTGTTCAACTAAAAGAGTTGAACCTTAGTTTTGATTGAGCGGTTCTGAAACACTCTTTCTGTAGAAAATGCAAGTGGAGATTCGGAGCGCTAAGAGGGTAATAGTGGAAAAAGGAATGTCTCCAAATATAAACTACACAGAATCATTCTGTGAAACTTCTTTCTGATCTGTGCATTCAGCTAACAGAGTTAAACCATACTTTTGATTGAGCAGATCTGAACACTCTTTCTGTAGAAAATGCAACTGGACATTTGGAGCGCTAAGAGAGTAGTAGTGGAAAAAGGAATATATTCAAATATAAACTACACAGAAGCATTCTGTGAAACTTCTTTCTGATCTGAGCATTCAGCTAACAGAGTTAAACCATACTTTTGATTGAGCATTTTTGAAACACTCTGTCTGTAGAAAATGCAACGGGACATTCGTAGCGCTAAGTGGGTAATAGTGGAAAAAAGAATATGTTCAAATATAAACTACACAGAAGCATTGTATGAAACTTCTTTCTGTTCTGTGCATTCAACTAACAGAGTTGAACCTTACTTTTGATTGAGCCTTTCTGAAACACTCTTTCTGTAGAAACTGCAATTGGACATTCTGAGCGCTAAGAGGCCTCTATTGGGAAAAATAATATATTCAAATAATAACTACACAGAAGCATTGTGTGAAACTTATTTCTGATATGTTCATTAAGCTAACAGAGTTAAACCATATTTTTCATTGCGCAGTTCTGAACACTCTTTCTGTAGAAAATGCAAGTGGACATTCGGAGCGCTAAGAGGGTAATAGTGGAAAGAGGAATATATTCAAATATAAACTACACAGTAGCATTCTGTGAAAATTCTTTCTGTTCTGTGCATTCAACTAACAGAGTTGAACCTTACTTTTGATTGAGCCGTTCTGAAACACTCTTTCTGTAGAAACTGCAATTGGACATGCTAAGCGCTAAGAGGCCTACATTGGGAAAAATAATATCTTCAAATAAAAACTTCAGAGACGCATTCTGTGAAACTTATTTCTGATCTGTAAATTCAGTTAACAGAGATAAAACATATTTTTGATTGAGCAGTTATGAAACACTCTTTTTGTAGAAAATGCAAGTGGAGATTCGGAGCGCTAAGAGGGTACTAGTGGAAAAAGGAATGTCTTCAAATATAAACTACACAGAATCATTCGGTGAAACTTCCTTCTGATCTGTGCATTCAGCTAACAGAGTTAAACCATACTTTTGATTGAGTAGATCTGAACACTCTTTCTGTAGAAAATGCAACTGGACATTTGGAGCGCTAAGAGCGTAGTAGTGGAAAAAGAATATATTCAAATATAAACTACACAGAAGCATTCTGTGAAACTTCTTTCTGATCTGAGCATTCAGCTAAGAGAGTTAAACCATACTTTTGATTGAGCAGTTTCGAAACACTCTGTCTGTAGAAAATGCAACTGGACATTCGTAGCGCTAAGTGGGTAATAGTGGAAAAAAGAATATGTTCAAATATAAACTACACAGAAGCATTGTATGAAACTTCTTTCTGTTCTGTGCATTCAACTATCAGAGTTGAACCTTACTTTTGATTGAGCCATTCTGAAACACTCTTTCTGTAGAAACTGCAATTGGACATTCTGAGCGCTAAGAGGCCTATATTGGGAAAAAGAATGTCTACAAATAAAAACTACACAGAAGAATTGTGTGAAACTTCTTTCTGTTCTGTTTGTTCAACTAAAAGAGTTGAACCTTAGTTTTGATTGAGCGGTTCTGAAACACTCTTTCTGTAGAAAATGCAAGTGGAGATTCGGAGCGCTAAGAGGGTAATAGTGGAAAAAGGAATGTCTCCAAATATAAACTACACAGAATCATTCTGTGAAACTTCTTTCTGATCTGTGCATTCAGCTAACAGAGTTAAACCATACTTTTGATTGAGCAGATCTGAACACTCTTTCTGTAGAAAATGCAACTGGACATTTGGAGCGCTAAGAGAGTAGTAGTGGAAAAAGGAATATATTCAAATATAAACTACACAGAAGCATTCTGTGAAACTTCTTTCTGATCTGAGCATTCAGCTAACAGAGTTAAACCATACTTTTGATTGAGCATTTTTGAAACACTCTGTCTGTAGAAAATGCAACGGGACATTCGTAGCGCTAAGTGGGTAATAGTGGAAAAAAGAATATGTTCAAATATAAACTACACAGAAGCATTGTATGAAACTTCTTTCTGTTCTGTGCATTCAACTAACAGAGTTGAACCTTACTTTTGATTGAGCCTTTCTGAAACACTCTTTCTGTAGAAACTGCAATTGGACATTCTGAGCGCTAAGAGGCCTCTATTGGGAAAAATAATATATTCAAATAATAACTACACAGAAGCATTGTGTGAAACTTATTTCTGATATGTTCATTAAGCTAACAGAGTTAAACCATATTTTTCATTGCGCAGTTCTGAACACTCTTTCTGTAGAAAATGCAAGTGGACATTCGGAGCGCTAAGAGGGTAATAGTGGAAAGAGGAATATATTCAAATATAAACTACACAGTAGCATTCTGTGAAAATTCTTTCTGTTCTGTGCATTCAACTAACAGAGTTGAACCTTACTTTTGATTGAGCCGTTCTGAAACACTCTTTCTGTAGAAACTGCAATTGGACATGCTGAGCGCTAAGAGGCCTACATTGGGAAAAAGAATATCTTCAAATAAAAACTTCAGAGACGCATTCTGTGAAACTTATTTCTGATCTGTAAATTCAGTTAACAGAGATAAAACATATTTTTGATTGAGCAGTTATGAAACACTCTTTTTGTAGAAAATGCAAGTGGAGATTCGGAGCGCTAAGAGGGTAATAGTGGAAAAAGGAATGTCTTCAAATATAAACTACACAGAATCATTCGGTGAAACTTCCTTCTGATCTGTGCATTCAGCTAACAGAGTTAAACCATACTTTTGATTGAGTAGATCTGAACACTCTTTCTGTAGAAAATGCAACTGGACATTTGGAGCGCTAAGAGCGTAGTAGTGGAAAAAGAATATATTCAAATATAAACTACACAGAAGCATTCTGTGAAAATTCTTTCTGATCTGAGCATTCAGCTAACAGAGTTAAACCATACTTTTGATTGAGCAGTTTTGAAACACTCTGTCTGTAGAAAATGCAACTGGACATTCGTAGCGCTAAGTGGGTAATAGTGGTAAAAAGAATATGTTCAAATATAAACTACACAGAATCATTGTATGAAACTTCTTTCTGTTCTGTGCATTCAACTAACAGAGTTGAACCTTACTTTTGATTGAGCCGTTCTCAAACACTCTTTCTGTAGAAACTGCAATAGGACATTCTGAGCGCTAAGAGGAATATATTGGGAAAAAGAATGTCTACAAATAAAAACTACACAGAAGAATTGTGTGAAACTTCTTTCTGTTCTGTTTGTTCAACTAAAAGAGTTGAACCTTAGTTTTGATTGAGCCGTTCTGAACACTCTTTCTGTAGAAAATGCAAGTGGAGATTCGGAGCACTAAGAGGGTAATAGTGGAAAAAGGAATGTCTCCAAATATAAACTACACAGAATCATGCTGTGAAACTTCTTTCTGATCTGTGCATTCAGCTAACAGAGTTAAACCATACTTTTGATTGAGCAGATCTGAACACTCTTTCTGTAGAAAATGCAACTGGACATTTGGAGCGCTAAGAGAGTAGTAGTGGAAAAAATAATATATTCAAATATAAACTACACAGAAGCATTCTGTGAAACTTCTTTCTTATCTGAGCATTCAGCTAACAGAGTTAAACCATACTTTTGATTGAGCAGTTTTGAAACACTCTGTCTGTAGAAAATGCAACTGGACATTCGTAGCGCTAAGTGGGTAATAGTGGAAAAAAGAATATGTTCAAATATAAACTACACAGAAGCATTGTATGAAACTTCTTTCTGTTCTGTGCATTCAACTAACAGAGTTGAACCTTACTTTTGATTGAGCCGTTCTGAAACACTCTTTCTGTAGAAACTGCAATTGGACATTCTGAGCGCTAAGAGGCCTCTATTGGGAAAAATAATATCTTCAAATAAAAACTACACAGAAGCATTGTGTGAAACTTATTTCTGATATGTTCATTAGGCTAACAGAGTTAAACCATACTTTTGATTGCGCAGTTCTGAACACTCTTTCTGTAGAAAATGCAAGTGGACTTTCGGAGCGCTAAGAGGGTAATAGTGGAAAAAGGAATATATTCAAATATAAACTACACAGTAGCATTCTGTGAAAATTCTTTCTGTTCTGTGCTTTCAACTAACAGAGTTGAACCTTACTTTTGATTGAGCCGTTCTGAAACACTCTTTCTGTCGAAACTGCAATTGGACATGCTAAGCGCTAAGAGGCCTACATTGGGAAAAAGAATATCTTCAAATTAAAATTACACAGATGCATTCTGTGAAACTTATTTCTGATCTGTAAATTCAGTTAACAGAGATAAAACATATTTTTGATTGAGCAGTTATGAAACACTCTTTTTGTAGAAAATGCAAGTGGAGATTCGGAGCGCTAAGAGGGTAATAGTGGAAAAAGGAATGTCTTCAAATATAAACTACACAGAATCATTCGGTGAAACTTCTTTCTGATCTGTGCATCCAGCTAACAGAGTTAAACCATACTTTTGATTGAGCAGATCTGAACACTCTTTCTGTAGAAAATGCAACTGGACATTTGGAGCGCTAGGAGGCCTATATTGGGAAAAAGAATGTCTACAAATAAAAGCTACACGGAAGAATTGTGTGAAACTTCTTTCTGTTCTGTTTGTTCAACTAAAAGAGTTGAACCTTAGTTTTGATTGAGCCGTTCTGAAACACTCTTTCTGTAGAAAATGCAAGTGGAGATTCGGAGCGCTAAGAGGGTAATAGTGGAAAAAGGAATGTCTATAAATATAAACTACACAGAATCATTCTGTGAAACTTCTTTCTGATCTGAGAATTCAGCTAACAGAGTTAAACCATACTTTTGATTGAGCAGTTTTGAAACACTCTGTCTGTAGAAAATGCAACTGGACATTCATAGCGCTAAGTGGGTAATAGTGGAAAAAAGAATATGTTCAAATATAAACTACACAGAAGCATTGTATGAAACTTCTTTCTGTTCTGTGCATTCAACTAACAGAGTTGAACCTTACTTCTGATTGAGCCGTTCTGAAACACTCTTTCTGTAGAAACTGCAATTGGACATTCTGAGCGCTAGGAGGCCTATATTGGGAAAAAGAATGTCTACAAATAAAAACTACACAGAAGAATTGTGTGAAACTTCTTTCTTTTCTGTTTGTTCAACTAAAAGAGTTGAACCTTAGTTTTGATTGAGCCGTTCTGAAACACTCTTTCTGTAGAAAATGCAAGTGGAGATTCGGAGCGCTAAGAGGGTAATAGTGGAAAAAGGAATGTCTCCAAATATAAACTACACAGAATCATTCTGTGAAACTTCTTTGTGATCTGTGCATTCAGCTAACAGAGTTAAACCATACTTTTGATTGAGCAGATCTGAACACTCTTTCTGTAGAAAATGCAACTGGACATTTGGAGCGCTAAGAGAGTAGTAGTGGAAAAAGGAATATATTCAAATATAAACTACACAGAAGCATTCTGTGAAACTTCTTTCTGATCTGAGCATTCAGCTAACAGAGTTAAACCATACTTTTGATTGAGCAGTTTTGAAACACTCTGTCTGTAGAAAATGCAACGGGACATTCGTAGCGCTAAGTGGGTAATAGTGGAAAAAAGAATATGTTCATATATAAACTACACAGAAGCATTGTATGAAACTTCTTTCTGTTCTGTGCATTCAACTAACAGAGTTGAACCTTACTTTTGATTGAGCATTTCTGAAACACTCTTTCTGTAGAAACTGCAATTGGACATTCTGAGCGCTAAGAGGCCTCTATTCGGAAAAATAATATCTTCAAATAAAAACTACACAGAAGCATTGTGTGAAACTTATTTCTGATATGTTCATTAAGCTAACAGAGTTAAACCATACTTTTGATTGCGCAGTTCTGAACACTCTTTCTGTAGAAAATGCAAGTGGACATTCGGAGTGCTAAGAGGGTAATAGTGGAAAAAGGAATATATTCAAATATAAACTACACAGTAGCATTCTGTGAAAATACTTTCTGTTCTGTGCAATCAACTAACAGAGTTGAACCTTACTTTTGATTGAGCCGTTCTGAAACACTCTTTCTTTAGAAACTGCAATTGGACATGCTAAGCGCTAAGAGGCCTACATTGGGAAAAAGAATATCTTCAAATAAAAACTACACAGATGCATTCTGTGAAACTTATTTCTGATCTGTAAATTCAGTTAACAGAGATAAAACATATTTTTGATTGAGCAGTTATGAAACACTCTTTTTATAGAGAATGCAAATGGAGATTCGGAGCGCTAAGAGGGTACTAGTGGAAAAAGGAATGTCTTCAAATATAAACTACACAGAATCATTCGGTGAAACTTCTTTCTTATCTGTGCATTCAGCTAACAGAGTTAAACCATACTTTTGATTGAGCAGATCTGAACACTCTTTCTGTAGAAAATGCAACTGGACATTTGGAGCGCTAAGAGCGTAGTAGTGGAAAAAGGAATATTTTCAAATGTAAACTACACAGAAGCATTCTGTGAAACTTCTTTCTGATCTGAGAATTCAGCTAACAGAGTTAAACCATACTTTTGATTGAGCAGTTTTGAAACACTCTGTCTGTAGAAAATGCAACTGGACATTCGTAGCGCTAAGTGGGTAATAGTGGAAAAAAGAATATGTTCAAATATAAACTACACAGAAGCATTGTATGAAACTTCTTTCTGTTCTGTGCATTCAACTAACAGTGTTGAACCTTACTTTTGTTTGAGCCGTTCTGAAACACTCTTTCTGTAGAAACTGCAATTGGACATTCTGAGCGCTAGGAGGCCTATATTGGGAAAAAGAATGTCTACAAATAAAAACTACACAGAAGAATTGTGTGAAACTTCTTTCTGTTCTGTTTGTTCAACTAAAAGAGTTGAACATTAGTTTTGATTGAGCCGTTCTGAAACACTCTTTCTGTAGAAAATGCAAGTGGAGATTCGGAGCGCTAAGAGGGTAATAGTGGAAAAAGGAATGTCTCCAAATATAAACTACACAGAATCATTCTGTGAAACTTCTTTCTGATCTGTGCATTCAGCTAACAGAGTTAAACCATACTTTTGATTGAGCAGATCTGAACACTCTTTCTGTAGAAAATGCAACTGGACATTTGGAGCGCTAAGAGAGTAGTAGTGGAAAAAGGAATGTATTAAAATATAAACTACACAGAAGCATTCTGTGAAACTTCTTTCTGATCTGAGCATTCAGCTAACAGAGTTAAACCATACTTTTGATTGAGCAGTTTTGAAACACTCTGTCTGTAGAAAATGCAACTGGGCATTCGTAGCGCTAAGTGGGTAATAGTGGAAAAAAGAATATGTTCAAATATAAACTACACAGAAGCATGGTATGAAACTTCTTTCTGTTCTGTGCATTCAACTAACAGAGTTGAACCTTACTTTTGATTGAGCCTTTCTGAAACACTCTTTCTGTAGAAACTGCAATTGGACATTCTGAGCGCTAAGAGGCCTCTATTGGGAAAAATAATATCTTCAAATAAAAACTACACAGAAGCATTGTGTGAAACTTATTTCTGATATGTTCATTAGGCTAACAGAGTTAAACCATACTTTTGATTGCGCAGTTCTGAACACTCTTTCTGTAGAAAATGCAAGTGGACATTCGGAGCGCCAAGAGGGTAATAGTGGAAAAAGGAATATATTCAAATATAAACTACACAGTAGCATTCTGTGAAAATTCTTTCTGTTCTGTGCATTCAACTAACAGAGTAGAACCTTACTTTTGATTGAGCCGTTCTGAAACACTCTTTCTGTCGAAACTGCAATTGGACATGCTAAGCGCTAAGAGGCCTACATTGGGAAAAAGAATATCTTCAAATAAAAACTACACAGATGCATTCTGTGAAACTTATTTCTGATCTGTAAATTCAGTTAACAGAGATAAAACATATTTTTGATTGAGCAGTTATGAAACACTCTTTTTCTAGAAAATGCAAGTGGAGATTCGGAGCGCTAAGAGGGTAATAGTGGAAAAAGGAATGTCTCCAAATATAAACTACACAGAATCATTCTGTGAAACTTCTTTGTGATCTGTGCATTCAGCTAACAGAGTTAAACCATACTTTTGATTGAGCAGATCTGAACACTCTTTCTGTAGAAAATGCAACTGGACATTTGGAGCGCTAAGAGAGTAGTAGTGGAAAAAGGAATATATTCAAATATAAACTACACGGAAGCATTCTGTGAAACTTCTTTCTGATCTGAGCATTCAGCTAACAGAGTTAAACCAAACTTTTGATTGAGCAGTTTTGAAACACTCTGTCTGTAGAAAATGCAACGGGACATTCGTAGCGCTAAGTGGGTAATAGTGGAAAAAAGAATATGTTCATATATAAACTACACAGAAGCATTGTATGAAACTTCTTTCTGTTCTGTGCATTCAACTAACAGAGTTGAACCTTACTTTTGATTGAGCATTTCTGAAACACTCTTTCTGTAGAAACTGCAATTGGACATTCTGAGCGCTAAGAGGCCTCTATTGGGAAAAATAATATCTTCAAATAAAAACTACACAGAAGCATTGTGTGAAACTTATTTCTGATATGTTCATTAAGCTAACAGAGTTAAACCATACTTTTGATTGCGCAGTTCTGAACACTCTTTCTGTAGAAAATGCAAGTGGACATTCGGAGTGCTAAGAGGGTAATAGTGGAAAAAGGAATATATTCAAATATAAACTACACAGTAGCATTCTGTGAAAATACTTTCTGTTCTGTGCAATCAACTAACAGAGTTGAACCTTACTTTTGATTGAGCCGTTCTGAAACACTCTTTCTTTAGAAACTGCAATTGGACATGCTAAGCGCTAAGAGGCCTACATTGGGAAAAAGAATATCTTCAAATAAAAACTACACAGATGCATTCTGTGAAACTTATTTCTGATCTGTAAATTCAGTTAACAGAGATAAAACATATTTTTGATTGAGCAGTTATGAAACACTCTTTTTATAGAGAATGCAAATGGAGATTCGGAGCGCTAAGAGGGTACTAGTGGAAAAAGGAATGTCTTCAAATATAAACTACACAGAATCATTCGGTGAAACTTCTTTCTGATCTGTGCATTCAGCTAACAGAGTTAAACCATACTTTTGATTGAGCAGATCTGAACACTCTTTCTGTAGAAAATGCAACTGGACATTTGGAGCGCTAAGAGCGTAGTAGTGGAAAAAGGAATATATTCAAATGTAAACTACACAGAAGCATTCTGTGAAACTTCTTTCTGATCTGAGAGTTCAGCTAACAGAGTTAAACCATACTTTTGATTGAGCAGTTTTGAAACACTCTGTCTGTAGAAAATGCAACTGGACATTCGTAGCGCTAAGTGGGTAATAGTGGAAAAAAGAATATGTTCAAATATAAACTACACAGAAGCATTGTATGAAACTTCTTTCTGTTCTGTGCATTCAACTAACAGTGTTGAACCTTACTTTTGTTTGAGCCGTTCTGAAACACTCTTTCTGTAGAAACTGCAATTGGACATTCTGAGCGCTAGGAGGCCTATATTGGGAAAAAGAATGTCTACAAATAAAAACTACACAGAAGAATTGTGTGAAACTTCTTTCTGTTCTGTTTGTTCAACTAAAATAGTTGAACATTAGTTTTGATTGAGCCGTTCTGAAACACTCTTTCTGTAGAAAATGCAAGTGGAGATTCGGAGCGCTAAGAGGGTAATAGTGGAAAAAGGAATGTCTCCAAATATAAACTACACAGAATCATTCTGTGAAACTTCTTTCTGATCTGTGCATTCAGCTAACAGAGTTAAACCATACTTTTGATTGAGCAGATCTGAACACTCTTTCTGTAGAAAATGCAACTGGACATTTGGAGCGCTAAGAGAGTAGTAGTGGAAAAAGGAATGTATTAAAATATAAGCTACACAGAAGCATTCTGTGAAACTTCTTTCTGATCTGAGCATTCAGCTAACAGAGTTAAACCATACTTTTGATTGAGCAGTTTTGAAACACTCTGTCTGTAGAAAATGCAACTGGGCATTCGTAGCGCTAAGTGGGTAATAGTGGAAAAAAGAATATGTTCAAATATAAACTACACAGAAGCATGGTATGAAACTTCTTTCTGTTCTGTGCATTCAACTAACAGAGTTGAACCTTACTTTTGATTGAGCCTTTCTGAAACACTCTTTCTGTAGAAACTGCAATTGGACATTCTGAGCGCTAAGAGGCCTCTATTGGGAAAAATAATATCTTCAAATAAAAACTACACAGAAGCATTGTGTGAAACTTATTTCTGATATGTTCATTAGGCTAACAGAGTTAAACCATACTTTTGATTGCGCAGTTCTGAACACTCTTTCTGTAGAAAATGCAAGTGGACATTCGGAGCGCTAAGAGGGTAATAGTGGAAAGAGGAATATATTCAAATATAAACTACACAGTAGCATTCTGTGAAAATTCTTTCTGTTCTGTGCATTCAACTAACAGAGTTGAACCTTACTTTTAATTGAGCCGTTCTGAAACACTCTTTCTGTAGAAACTGCAATTGGACATGCTAAGCGCTAAGAGGCCTACATTGGGAAAAAGAATATCTTCAAATAAAAACTACACAGATGCATTCTGTGAAACTTATTTCTGATCTGTAAATTCAGTTAACAGAGATAAAACATATTTTTGATTGAGCAGTTATGAAACACACTTTTTGTAGAAAATGCAAGTGGAGATTCGGAGCGCTAAGAGGGTAATAGTGGAAAAAGGAATGTCTTCAAATATAAACTACACAGAATCATTCGGTGAAACTTCTTTCTGATCTGTGCATTCAGCTAACAGAGTTAAACCATACTTTTGATTGAGCAGATCTGAACACTCTTTCTGTAGAAAATGCAACTGGACATTTGGAGCGCTAAGAGCGTAGTAGTGGAAAAAGGAATATATTCAAATATAAACTACACAGAAGCATTCTGTGAAACTTCTTTCTGATCTGAGCATTCAGCTAACAGAGTTAAACCATACTTTTGATTGAGCAGTTTTGAAATACTCTGTCTGTAGAAAATGCAACTGGACATTCGTAGCGCTAAGTGGGTAATAGTGGTAAAAAGAATATGTTCAAATATAAACTACACAGAAGCATTGTATGAAACTTCTTTCTGTTCTGTGCATTCAACTAACAGAGTTGAACCATACTTTTGATTGAGCCGTTCTGAAACACTCTTTCTGTAGAAACTGCAATTGGACATTCTGAGCGCTAAGAGGCCTATATTGGGAAAAAGAATGTCTACAAATAAAAACTACACAGAAGAATTGTGTGAAACTTCTTTCTGTTCTGTTTGTTCAACTAAAAGAGTTGAACCTTAGTTTTGATTGAGCCGTTCTGAAACACTCTTGCTGTAGAAAATGCAAGTGGAGATTCGGAGCGCTAAGAGGGTAATAGTGGAAAAAGGAATGTCTCCAAATATAAACTACACAGAATCATTCTGTGAAACTTCTTTCTGATCTGTGCATTCAGCTAACAGAGTTAAACCATACTTTTGATTGAGCAGATCTGAACACTCTTTCTGTAGAAAATGCAACTGGACATTTGGAGCGCTAAGAGAGTAGTAGTGGAAAAAGGAATATATTCAAATATAAACTACACAGAAGCATTCTGTGAAACTTCTTTCTGATCTGAGCATTCAGCTAACAGAGTTAAAAAATACTTATGATTGAGCAGTTTTGAAACACTCTGTCTGTAGAAAATGCAACGGGACATTCGTAGCGCTAAGTGGGTAATAGTGGAAAAAAGAATATGTTCAAATAGAAACTACACAGAAGCATTGTATGAAACTACTTTCAGTTCTGTGCATTCAACTAACAGAGTTGAACCTTACTTTTGATTGAGCCTTTCTGAAACACTCTTTCTGTAGAAACTGCAATTGGACATTCTGAGCGCTAAGAGGCCTCTATTGGGAAAAATAATATCTTCAAATAAAAACTACACAGAAGCATTGTGTGAAACTTATTTCTGATATGTTCATTAAGCTAACAGAGTTAAACCATACTTTTGATTGCGCAGTTGTGAACACTCTCTCTGTAGAAAATGCAAGTGGACATTCGGAGCGCTAAGAGGGTAATAGTGGAAAGAGGAATATATTCAAATATAAACTACACAGTAGCATTCTGTGAAAATTCTTTCTGTTCTGTGCATTCAACTAACAGAGTTGAACCTTACTTTTGATTGAGCCGTTCTGAAACACTCTTTCTGTAGAAACTGCAATTGGACATGCTAAGCGCTAGGAGGCCTACATTGGGAAAAAGAATATCTTCAAATAAAAACTTCACAGATGCATTCTGTGAAACTTATTTCTGATCTGTAAATTCAGTTAACAGAGATAAAACATATTTTTGATTGAGCAGTTATGAAACACTCTTTTTGTAGAAAATGCAAGTGGAGATTCGGAGCGCTAAGAGGGTACTAGTGGAAAAAGGAATGTCTTCAAATATAAACTACACAGAATCATTCGGTGAAACTTCCTTCTGATCTGTGCATTCAGCTAACAGAGTTAAACCATACTTTTGATTGAGTAGATCTGAACACTCTTTCTGTAGAAAATGCAACTGGACATTTGGAGCGCTAAGAGCGTAGTAGTGGAAAAAGGTATATATTCAAATATAAACTACACAGAAGCATTCTGTGAAACTTCTTTCTGATCTGAGCATTCAGCTAACAGAGTTAAACCATACTTTTGATTGAGCAGTTTCGAAACACTCTGTCTGTAGAAAATGCAACTGGACATTCGTAGCGCTAAGTGGGTAATAATGGAAAAAAGAATATGTTCAAATATAAACTACACAGAAGCATTGTATGAAACTTCTTTCTGTTCTGTGCATTCAACTATCAGAGTTGAACCTTACTTTTGATTGAGCCGTTCTGAAACACTCTTTCTGTAGAAACTGCAATTGGACATTCTGAGCGCTAAGAGGCCTATATTGGGAAAAAGAATGTCTACAAATAAAAACTACACAGAAGAATTGTGTGAAACTTCTTTCTGTTCTGTTTGTTCAACTAAAAGAGTTGAACCTTAGTTTTGATTGAGCGGTTCTGAAACACTCTTTCTGTAGAAAATGCAAGTGGAGATTCGGAGCGCTAAGAGGGTAATAGTGGAAAAAGGAATGTCTCCAAATATAAACTACACAGAATCATTCTGTGAAACTTCTTTCTGATCTGTGCATTCAGCTAACAGAGTTAAACCATACTTTTGATTGAGCAGATCTGAACACTCTTTCTGTAGAAAATGCAACTGGACATTTGGAGCGCTAAGAGAGTAGTAGTGGAAAAAGGAATATATTCAAATATAAACTACACAGAAGCATTCTGTGAAACTTCTTTCTGATCTGAGCATTCAGCTAACAGAGTTAAACCATACTTTTGATTGAGCATTTTTGAAACACTCTGTCTGTAGAAAATGCAACGGGACATTCGTAGCGCTAAGTGGGTAATAGTGGAAAAAAGAATATGTTCAAATATAAACTACACAGAAGCATTGTATGAAACTTCTTTCTGTTCTGTGCATTCAACTAACAGAGTTGAACCTTACATTTGATTGAGCCTTTCTGAAACACTCTTTCTGTAGAAACTGCAATTGGACATTCTGAGCGCTAAGAGGCCTCTATTGGGAAAAATAATATATTCAAATAATAACTACACAGAAGCATTGTGTGAAACTTATTTCTGATATGTTCATTAAGCTAACAGAGTTAAACCATATTTTTCATTGCGCAGTTCTGATCACTCTTTCTGTAGAAAATGCAAGTGGACATTCGGAGCGCTAAGAGGGTAATAGTGGAAAGAGGAATATATTCAAATATAAACTACACAGTAGCATTCTGTGAAAATTCTTTCTGTTCTGTGCATTCAACTAACAGAGTTGAACCTTACTTTTGATTGAGCCGTTCTGAAACACTCTTTCTGTAGAAACTGCAATTGGACATGCTAAGCGCTAAGAGGCCTACATTGGGAAAAAGAATATCTTCAAATAAAAACTTCAGAGACGCATTCTGTGAAACTTATTTCTGATCTGTAAATTCAGTTAACAGAGATAAAACATATTTTTGATTGAGCAGTTATGAAACACTCTTTTTGTAGAAAATGCAAGTGGAGATTCGGAGCGCTAAGAGGGTAATAGTGGAAAAAGGAATGTCTTCAAATATAAACTACACAGAATCATTCGGTGAAACTTCCTTCTGATCTGTGCATTCAGCTAACAGAGTTAAACCATACTTTTGATTGAGTAGATCTGAACACTCTTTCTGTAGAAAATGCAACTGGACATTTGGAGCGCTAAGAGCGTAGTAGTGGAAAAAGAATATATTCAAATATAAACTACACAGAAGCATTCTGTGAAACTTCTTTCTGATCTGAGCATTCAGCTAACAGAGTTAAACCATACTTTTGATTGAGCAGTTTCGAAACACTCTGTCTGCAGAAAATGCAACTGGACATTCGTAGCGCTAAGTGGGTAATAGTGGAAAAAAGAATATGTTCAAATATAAACTACACAGAAGCATTGTATGAAACTTCTTTCTGTTCTGTGCATTCAACTATCAGAGTTGAACCTTACTTTTGATTGAGCCATTCTGAAACACTCTTTCTGTAGAAACTGCAATTGGACATTCTGAGCGCTAAGAGGCCTATATTGGGAAAAAGAATGTCTACAAATAAAAACTACACAGAAGAATTGTGTGAAACTTCTTTCTGTTCTGTTTGTTCAACTAAAAGAGTTGAACCTTAGTTTTGATTGAGCGGTTCTGAAACACTCTTTCTGTAGAAAATGCAAGTGGAGATTCGGAGCGCTAAGAGGGTAATAGTGGAAAAAGGAATGTCTCCAAATATAAACTACACAGAATCATTCTGTGAAACTTCTTTCTGATCTGTGCATTCAGCTAACAGAGTTAAACCATACTTTTGATTGAGCAGATCTGAACACTCTTTCTGTAGAAAATGCAACTGGACATTTGGAGCGCTAAGAGAGTAGTAGTGGAAAAAGGAATATATTCAAATATAAACTACACAGAAGCATTCTGTGAAACTTCTTTCTGATCTGAGCATTCAGCTAACAGAGTTAAACCATACTTTTGATTGAGCATTTTTGAAACACTCTGTCTGTAGAAAATGCAACGGGACATTCGTAGCGCTAAGTGGGTAATAGTGGAAAAAAGAATATGTTCAAATATAAACTACACAGAAGCATTGTATGAAACTTCTTTCTGTTCTGTGCATTCAACTAACAGAGTTGAACCTTACTTTTGATTGAGCCTTTCTGAAACACTCTTTCTGTAGAAACTGCAATTGGACATTCTGAGCGCTAAGAGGCCTCTATTGGGAAAAATAATATATTCAAATAATAACTACACAGAAGCATTGTGTGAAACTTATTTCTGATATGTTCATTAAGCTAACAGAGTTAAACCATATTTTTCATTGCGCAGTTCTGAACACTCTTTCTGTAGAAAATGCAAGTGGACATTCGGAGCGCTAAGAGGGTAATAGTGGAAAGAGGAATATATTCAAATATAAACTACACAGTAGCATTCTGTGAAAATTCTTTCTGTTCTGTGCATTCAACTAACAGAGTTGAACCTTACTTTTGATTGAGCCGTTCTGAAACACTCTTTCTGTAGAAACTGCAATTGGACATGCTAAGCGCTAAGAGGCCTACATTGGGAAAAAGAATATCTTCAAATAAAAACTTCAGAGACGCATTCTGTGAAACTTATTTCTGATCTGTAAATTCAGTTAACAGAGATAAAACATATTTTTGATTGAGCAGTTATGAAACACTCTTTTTGTAGAAAATGCAAGTGGAGATTCGGAGCGCTAAGAGGGTAATAGTGGAAAAAGGAATGTCTTCAAATATAAACTACACAGAATCATTCGGTGAAACTTCCTTCTGATCTGTGCATTCAGCTAACAGAGTTAAACCATAATTTTGATTGAGTAGATCTGAACACTCTTTCTGTAGAAAATGCAACTGGACATTTGGAGCGCTAAGAGCGTAGTAGTGGAAAAAGAATATATTCAAATATAAACTACACAGAAGCATTCTGTGAAACTTCTTTCTGATCTGAGCATTCAGCTAACAGAGTTAAACCATACTTTTGATTGAGCAGTTTTGAAACACTCTGTCTGTAGAAAATGCAACTGGACATTCGTAGCGCTAAGTGGGTAATAGTGGTAAAAAGAATATGTTCAAATATAAACTACACAGAATCATTGTATGAAACTTCTTTCTGTTCTGTGCATTCAACTAACAGAGTTGAACCTTACTTTTGATTGAGCCGTTCTCAAACACTCTTTCTGTAGAAACTGCAATAGGACATTCTGAGCGCTAAGAGGACTATATTGGGAAAAAGAATGTCTACAAATAAAAACTACACAGAAGAATTGTGTGAAACTTCTTTCTGTTCTGTTTGTTCAACTAAAAGAGTTGAACCTTAGTTTTGATTGAGCCGTTCTGAACACTCTTTCTGTAGAAAATGCAAGTGGAGATTCGGAGCACTAAGAGGGTAATAGTGGAAAAAGGAATGTCTCCAAATATAAACTACACAGAATCATGCTGTGAAACTTCTTTCTGATCTGTGCATTCAGCTAACAGAGTTAAACCATACTTTTGATTGAGCAGATCTGAACACTCTTTCTGTAGAAAATGCAACTGGACATTTGGAGCGCTAAGAGAGTAGTAGTGGAAAAAATAATATATTCAAATATAAACTACACAGAAGCATTCTGTGAAACTTCTTTCTGATCTGAGCATTCAGCTAACAGAGTTAAACCATACTTTTGATTGAGCAGTTTTGAAACACTCTGTCTGTAGAAAATGCAACTGGACATTCGTAGCGCTAAGTGGGTAATAGTGGAAAAAAGAATATGTTCAAATATAAACTACACAGAAGCATTGTATGAAACTTCTTTCTGTTCTGTGCATTCAACTAACAGAGTTGAACCTTACTTTTGATTGAGCCGTTCGGAAACACTCTTTCTGTAGAAACTGCAATTGGACATTCTGAGCGCTAAGAGGCCTCTATTGGGAAAAATAATATCTTCAAATAAAAACTACACAGAAGCATTGTGTGAAACTTATTTCTGATATGTTCATTAAGCTAACAGAGTTAAACCATACTTTTGATTGCGCAGTTCTGAACACTCTCTCTGTAGAAAATGCAAGTGGACATTCGGAGCGCTAAGAGGGTAATAGTGGAAAGAGGAATATATTCAAATATAAACTACACAGTAGCATTCTGTGAAAATTCTTTCTGTTCTGTGCATTCAACTAACAGAGTTGAACCTTACTTTTGATTGAGCCGTTCTGAAACACTCTTTCTGTAGAAACTGCAATTGGACATGCTAAGCGCTAAGAGGCCTACATTGGGAAAAAGAATATCTTCAAATAAAAACTACACAGATGCATTCTGTGAAACTTATTTCTGATCTGTAAATTCAGTTAACAGAGATAAAACATATTTTTGATTGAGCAGATATGAAACACTCTTTTTGTAGAAAATGCAAGTGGAGATTCGGAGCGCTAAGAGGGTAATAGTGGAAAAAGGAATGTCTTCAAATATAAACTACACAGAATCATTCGGTGAAACTTCTTTCTGATCTGTGCATTCAGCTAACAGAGTTAAACCATACATTTGATTGAGCAGATCTGAACACTCTTTCTGTAGAAAATGCAACTGGACATTTGGAGCGCTAAGAGCGTAGTAGTGGAAAAAGGAATATATTCAAATATAAACTACACAGAAGCATTCTGTGAAACTTCTTTCTGATCTGAGCATTCAGCTAACAGAGTTAAACCATACTTTTGATTGAGCAGTTTTGAAACACTCTGTCTGTAGAAAATGCAACTGGACATTCGTAGCGCTAAGTGGGTAATAGTGGAAAAAAGAATATGTTCAAATATAAACTACACAGAAGCATTGTATGAAACTTCTTTCTGTTCTGTGCATTCAACTATCAGAGTTGAACCTTACTTTTGATTGAGCCGTTCTGAAACACTCTTTCTGTAGAAACTGCAATTGGACATTCTGAGCGCTAAGAGGCCTATATTCGGAAAAAGAATGTCTACAAATAAAAACTACACAGAAGAATTGTGTGAAACTTCTTTCTGTTCTGTTTGTTCAACTAAAAGAGTTGAACCTTAGTTTTGATTGAGCGGTTCTGAAACACTCTTTCTGTAGAAAATGCAAGTGGAGATTCGGAGCGCTAAGAGGGTAATAGTGGAAAAAGGAATGTCTCCAAATATAAACTACACAGAATCATTCTGTGAAACTTCTTTCTGATCTGTGCATTCAGCTAACAGAGTTAAACCATACTTTTGATTGAGCAGATCTGAACACTCTTTCTGTAGAAAATGCAACTGGACATTTGGAGCGCTAAGAGAGTAGTAGTGGAAAAAGGAATATATTCAAATATAAACTACACAGAAGCATTCTGTGAAACTTCTTTCTGATCTGAGCATTCAGCTAACAGAGTTAAACCATACTTTTGATTGAGCATTTTTGAAACACTCTGTCTGTAGAAAATGCAACGGGATATTCGTAGCGCTAAGTGGGTAATAGTGGAAAAAAGAATATGTTCAAATATAAACTACACAGAAGCATTGTATGAAACTTCTTTCTGTTCTGTGCATTCAACTAACAGAGTTGAACCTTACTTTTGATTGAGCCTTTCTGAAACACTCTTTCTGTAGAAACTGCAATTGGACATTCTGAGCGCTAAGAGGCCTCTATTGGGAAAAATAATATATTCAAATAATAACTACACAGAAGCATTGTGTGAAACTTATTTCTGATATGTTCATTAAGCTAACAGAGTTAAACCATATTTTTCATTGCGCATTTCTGAACACTCTTTCTGTAGAAAATGCAAGTGGACATTCGGAGCGCTAAGAGGGTAATAGTGGAAAGAGGAATATATTCAAATATAAACTACACAGTAGCATTCTGTGAAAATTCTTTCTGTTCTGTGCATTCAACTAACAGAGTTGAACCTTACTTTTGATTGAGCCGTTCTGAAACACTCTTTCTGTAGAAACTGCAATTGGACATGCTAAGCGCTAAGAGGCCTACATTGGGAAAAAGAATATCTTCAAATAAAAACTTCAGAGACGCATTCTGTGAAACTTATTTCTGATCTGTAAATTCAGTTAACAGAGATAAAACATATTTTTGATTGAGCAGTTATGAAACACTCTTTTTGTAGAAAATGCAAGTGGAGATTCGGAGCGCTAAGAGGGTAATAGTGGAAAAAGGAATGTCTTCAAATATAAACTACACAGAATCATTCGGTGAAACTTCCTTCTGATCTGTGCATTCAGCTAACAGAGTTAAACCATACTTTTGATTGAGTAGATCTGAACACTCTTTCTGTAGAAAATGCAACTGGACATTTGGAGCGCTAAGAGCGTAGTAGTGGAAAAAGAATATATTCAAATATAAACTACACAGAAGCATTCTGTGAAACTTCTTTCTGATCTGAGCATTCAGCTAACAGAGTTAAACCATACTTTTGATTGAGCAGTTTTGAAACACTCTGTCTGTAGAAAATGCAACTGGACATTCGTAGCGCTAAGTGGGTAATAGTGGTAAAAAGAATATGTTCAAATATAAACTACACAGAATCATTGTATGAAACTTCTTTCTGTTCTGTGCATTCAACTAACAGAGTTGAACCTTACTTTTGATTGAGCCGTTCTCAAACACTCTTTCTGTAGAAACTGCAATAGGACATTCTGAGCGCTAAGAGGCCTATATTGGGAAAAAGAATGTCTACAAATAAAAACTACACAGAAGAATTGTGTGAAACTTTTTTCTGTTCTGTTTGTTCAACTAAAAGAGTTGAACCTTAGTTTTGATTGAGCCGTTCTGAACACTCTTTCTGTAGAAAATGCAAGTGGAGATTCGGAGCACTAAGAGGGTAATAGTGGAAAAAGGAATGTCTCCAAATATAAACTACACAGAATCATGCTGTGAAACTTCTTTCTGATCTGTGCATTCAGCTAACAGAGTTAAACCATACTTTTGATTGAGCAGATCTGAACACTCTTTCTGTAGAAAATGCAACTGGACATTTGGAGCGCTAAGAGAGTAGTAGTGGAAAAAATAATATATTCAAATATAAACTACACAGAAGCATTCTGTGAAACTTCTTTCTGATCTGAGCATTCAGCTAACAGAGTTAAACCATACTTTTGATTGAGCAGTTTTGAAACACTCTGTCTGTAGAAAATGCAACTGGACATTCGTAGCGCTAAGTGGGTAATAGTGGAAAAAAGAATATGTTCAAATATAAACTACACAGAAGCATTGTATGAAACTTCTTTCTGTTCTGTGCATTCAACTAACAGAGTTGAACCTTACTTTTGATTGAGCCGTTCTGAAACACTCTTTCTGTAGAAACTGCAATTGGACATTCTGAGCGCTAAGAGGCCTCTATTGGGAAAAATAATATCTTCAAATAAAAACTACACAGAAGCATTGTGTGAAACTTATTTCTGATATGTTCATTAAGCTAACAGAGTTAAACCATACTTTTGATTGCGCAGTTCTGAACACTCTCTCTGTAGAAAATGCAAGTGGACATTCGGAGCGCTAAGAGGGTAATAGTGGAAAGAGGAATATATTCAAATATAAACTACACAGTAGCATTCTGTGAAAATTCTTTCTGTTCTGTGCATTCAACTAACAGAGTTGAACCTTACTTTTGATTGAGCCGTTCTGAAACACTCTTTCTGTAGAAACTGCAATTGGACATGCTAAGCGCTAAGAGGCCTACATTGGGAAAAAGAATATCTTCAAATAAAAACTACACAGATGCATTCTGTGAAACTTATTTCTGATCTGTAAATTCAGTTAACAGAGATAAAACATATTTTTGATTGAGCAGATATGAAACACTCTTTTTGTAGAAAATGCAAGTGGAGATTCGTAGCGCTAAGAGGGTAATAGTGGAAAAAGGAATGTCTTCAAATATAAACTACACAGAATCATTCGGTGAAACTTCTTTCTGATCTGTGCATTCAGCTAACAGAGTTAAACCATACTTTTGATTGAGCAGATCTGAACACTCTTTCTGTAGAAAATGCAACTGGACATTTGGAGCGCTAAGAGCGTAGTAGTGGAAAAAGTAATATATTCAAATATAAACTACACAGAAGCATTCTGTGAAACTTCTTTCTGATCTGAGCATTCAGCTAACAGAGTTAAACCATACTTTTGATTGAGCAGTTTTGAAACACTCTGTCTGTAGAAAATGCAACTGGACATTCGTAGCGCTAAGTGGGTAATAGTGGAAAAAAGAATATGTTCAAATAGAAACTACACAGAAGCATTGTATGAAACTTCTTTCTGTTCTGTGCATTCAACTAACAGAGTTGAACCTTACTTTTGATTGAGCCTTTCTGAAACACTCTTTCTGTAGAAACTGCAATTGGACATTCTGAGCGCTAAGAGGCCTCTATTGGGAAAAATAATATCTTCAAATAAAAACTACACAGAAGCATTGTGTGAAACTTATTTCTGATATGTTCATTAAGCTAACAGAGTTAAACCATATTTTGATTGCGCAGTTCTGAACACTCTTTCTGTAGATAATGCAAGTGGACATTCGGAGCGCTAAGAGGGTAATAGTGGAAAAAGGAATATATTCAAATATAAACTACACAGTAGCATTCTGTGAAAATACTTTCTGTTCTGTGCATTCAACTAACAGAGTTGAACCTTACTTTTGATTGAGCCGTTCTGAAACACTCTTTCTGTAGAAACTGCAATTGGACATGCTAAGCGCTAAGAGGCCTACATTGGGAAAAAGAATATCTTCAAATAAAAACTACACAGATGCATTCTGTGAAACTTATTTCTGATCTGTAAATTCAGTTAACAGAGATAAAACATATTTTTGATTGAGCAGTTATGAAACACTCTTTTTGTAGAAAATGCAAGTGGAGATTCGGAGCGCTAAGAGGGTACTAGTGGAAAAAAGAATGTCTTCAAATATAAACTACACAGAATCATTCGGTGAAACTTCCTTCTGATCTGTGCATTCAGCTAACGGAGTTAAACCATACTTTTGATTGAGTAGATCTTAACACTCTTTCTGTAGAAAATGCAACTGGACATTTGGAGCGCTAAGAGCGTAGTAGTGGAAAAAGGAATATATTCAAATATAAACTACAGAGAAGCATTCTGTGAAACTTCTTTCTGATCTGAGCATTCAGCTAACAGAGTTAAACCATACTTTTGATTGAGCAGTTTTGAAACACTCTGTCTGTAGAAAATGCAACTGGACATTCGTAGCGCCAAGTGGGTAATAGTGGAAAAAAGAATATGTTCAAATATAAACTACACAGAAGCATTGTATGAAACTTCTTTCTGTTCTGTGCATTCAACTAACAGAGTTGAACCTTACTTTTGATTGAGCCGTTCTGAAACACTCTTTCTGTAGAAACTGCAATTGGACATTCTGAGCGCTAAGAGGCCTATATTGGGAAAAAGAATGTCTACAAATAAAAACTACACAGAAGAATTGTGTGAAACTTCTTTCTGTTCTGTTTGTTCAACTAAAAGAGTTGAACCTTAGTTTTGATTGAGCCGTTCTGAAACACTCTTTCTGTAGAAAATGCAAGTGGAGATTCGGAGCGCTAAGAGGGTAATAGTGGAAAAAGGAATGTCTTCAAATATAAACTACACAGAATCATTCTGTGAAACTTCTTTCTGATCTGTGCATTCAGCTAACAGAGTTAAACCATACTTTTGATTGAGCAGATCTGAACACTCTTTCTGTAGAAAATGCAACTGGACATTTGGAGCGCTAAGAGCGTAGTAGTGGAAAAAGGAATATATTCAAATATAAACTACACAGAAGCATTCTGTGAAACTTCTTTCTGATCTGAGCATTCAGCTAACAGAGTTAAACCATACTTTTGATTGAGCAGTTTTGAAACACTCTGTCTGTAGAAAATGCAACTGGACATTCTTAGCGCTAAGTGGGTAATAGTGGAAAAATGAATATGTTCAAATATAAACTACACAGAAGCATTGTATGAAACTTCTTTCTGTTCTGTGCATTCAACTAACAGAGTTGAACCTTACTTTTGATTGAGCCGTTCTGAAACACTCTTTCTGTAGAAACTGCAATTGGACATTCTGAGCGCTAAGAGGCCTATATTGGGAAAAAGAATGTCTACAAAGAAAAACTACACAGAAGAATTGTGTGAAACTTCTTTCTGTTCTGTTTGTTCAACTAAAAGAGTTGAAACTTAGTTTTGATTGAGCCGTTCTGAAACACTCTTTCTGTAGAAAATGCAAGTGGAGATTCGGAGCGCTAAGAGGGTAATAGTGGAAAAAGGAATGTCTCCAAATATAAACTACACAGAATCATTCTGTGAAACTTATTTCTGATCTGTGCATTCAGCTAACAGAGTTAAACCATACTTTTGATTGAGCAGATCTGAACACTCTTTCTGTAGAAAATGCAACTGGACATTTGGAGCGCTAAGAGAGTAGTAGTGGAAAAAGGAATATATTCAAATATAAACTACACAGAAGCATTCTGTGAAACTTCTTTCTGACCTGAGCATTCAGCTAACAGAGTTAAACCATACTTTTGATTGAGCAGTTTTGAAACACTCTCTCTGTAGAAAATGCAACTGGACATTCGTAGTGCTAAGTGGGTAATAGTGGAAAAAAGAATATGTTCAAATATAAACTACACAGAAGCATTGTATGAAACTTCTTTCTGTTCTGTGCATTCAACTAACAGATTTGAACCTTACTTTTGATTGAGCCGTTCTGAAACACTCTTTCTGTAGAAACTGCAATTGGACATTCTGAGCGCTAAGAGGCCTCTATTGGGAAAAATAATATCTTCAAATAAAAACTACACAGAAGCATTGTGTGAAACTTATTTCTGATATGTTTATTAGGCTAACAGAGTTAAACCATACTTTTGATTGCGCAGTTCTGAACACTCTTTCTGTAGAAAATGCAAGTGGACATTCGGAGCGCTAAGAGGGTAATAGTGGAAAAAGGAACATATTCAAATATAAACTACACAGTAGCATTCTGTGAAAATTCTTCCTGTTCTGTGCATTCAACTAACAGAGTTGAACCTTACTTTTGATTGAGCCGTTCTGAAACACTCTTTCTGTCGAAACTGCAATTGGACATGCTAAGCGCTAAGAAGCCTACTTTGGGAAAATTATATCTTCAAATAAAAACTACACAGATGCATTCTGTGAAACTTATTTCTGATCTGTAAATTCAGTTAACAGAGATAAAACATATTTTTGATTGGGCAGTTATGAAACACACTTTTTGTAGAAAATGCAAGTGGAGATTCGGAGCGCTAAGAGAGTAATAGTGGAAATAGGAATGTCTTCAAATATAAACTACACAGAATCATTCGGTGAAACTTCTTTCTGATCTGTGCATTCAGCTAACAGAGTTAAACCATACTTTTGATTGAGCAGAACTGAACACTCTTTCTGTAGAAAATGCAACTGGAGATTTGGAGCGCTAAGAGCGTAGTAGTGGAAAAAGGAATATATTCAAATATAAACTACACAGAAGCATTCTGTGAAACTTCTTTCTGATCTGAGCATTCAGCTAACAGAGTTAAACCATACTTTTGATTGAGCAGTTTTGAAACACTCTGTCTGTAGAAAATGCAACTGGACATTCGTAGCGCTAAGTGGGTAATAGTGGAAAAAAGAATATGTTCAAATATAAACTACACAGAAGCATTGTATGAAACTACTTTCTGTTCTGTGCATTCAACTAACAGAGTTGAACCTTACTTTTGATTGAGCCGTTCTGAAACACTCTTTCTGTAGAAACTGCAATTGGACATTCTGAGCGCTAGGAGGCCTATATTGGGAAAAAGAATGTCTACAAATAAAAACTACACAGAAGAATTGTGTGAAACTTCTTTCTGTTCTGTTTGTTCAACTAAAAGAGTTGAACCTTAGTTTTGATTGAGCCGTTCTGAAACACTCTTTCTGTAGAAAATGCAATGGAGATTCGGAGCGCTAAGAGGGTAATAGTGGAAAAAGGAATGTCTCCAAATATAAACTACACAGAATCATTCTGTGAAACTTCTTTCTGATCTGTGCATTGAGCTAACAGAGTTAAACCATACTTTTGATTGAGCAGATCTGAACACTCTTTGTGTAGAAAATGCAACTGGACACTTGGAGCGCTAAGAGAGTAGTAGTGGAAAAAGGAATATATTCAAATATAAACTACACAGAAGCATTCTGTGAAACTTCTTTCTGATCTGAGCATTCAGCTAACAGAGTTAAACCATACTTTTGATTGAGCAGTTTTGAAACACTCTGTCTGTAGAAAATGCAACTGGACATTCGTAGCGCTAAGTGGGTAATAGTGGAAAAAAGAATATGTTCAAATATAAACTACACAGAAGCATTGTATGAAACTTCTTTCTGTTCTGTGCATTCAACTAACAGAGTTGAACCTTACGTTTGATTGAGCCTTTCTGAAACATTCTTTCTGTAGGAACTGCAATTGGACATTCTGAGCGTTAAGAGGCCTCTATTGGGAAAATTAATATCTTCAAATAAAAACTACACAGAAGCATTGTGTGAAAATTATTTCTGATATGTTCATTAAGCTAACAGAGTTAAACCATACTTTTGATTGCGCAGTTCTGAACACTCTTTCTTTAGAATATGCAAGTGGACATTCGGAGCGCTAAGAGGGTAATAGTGGAAAAAGGAATATATTCAAATATAAACTACACAGTAGCATTCTGTGAAAATTCTTTCTGTTCTGTGCATTCAACTAACAGAGTTGAACCTTACTTTTGATTGAGCCGTTCTGAAACACTCTTTCTGTAGAAACTGCAATTGGACATGCTAAGCGCTAAGAGGCCTACATTGGGAAGAAGAATATCTTCAAATAAAAACTACACAGATGCATTCTGTGAAACTTATTTCTGATCTGTAAATTCAGTTAACAGAGATAAAATATATTTTTGATTAAGCAGTAATGAAACACTCTTTTTGTAGAAAATGCAAGTGGAGATTCGGAGCGCTAAGAGGGTACTAGTGGAAAAAGGAATGTCTTCAAATATAAACTACACAGAATCATTCGGTGAAACTTCCTTCTGATCTGTGCATTCAGCTAACAGAGTTAAACCATACTTTTGATTGAGTAGATCTGAACACTCTTTCTGTAGAAAATGCAACTGGACATTTGGAGCGCTAAGAGCGTAGTAGTGGAAAAAGGAATATATTCAAATATAAACTACACAGAAGCATTCTGTGAAACTTCTTTCTGATCTGAGCATTCAGCTAACAGAGTTAAACCATACTTTTGATTGAGCAGTTTTGAAACACTCTGTCTGTAGATAATGCAACTGGACATTCGTAGCGCTAAGTGGGTAATAGTGGAAAAAAGAATATGTTCAAATATAAACTACACAGAAGCATTGTATGAAACTGCTTTCTGTTCTGTGCATTCAACTAACAGCGTTGAACCTTACTTTTGATTGAGCCGTTCTCAAACACTCTTTCTGTAGAAACTGCAATTGGACATTCTGAGCGCTAAGAGGCCTCTATTGGGAAAAATAATATCTTCAAATAAAAAATACACAGAAGCATTGTGTGAAACTTATTTCTGATATGTTCATTAATCTAACAGAGTTAAACCATACTTTTGATTGCGCAGTTCTGAACACTCTTTCTGTAGAAAATGCAAGTGGACATTCGGAGCGCTAAGAGGGTAATAGTGGAAAAAGTAATATATTCAAATATAAACTACACAGTAGCATTCTGTGAAAATTCTTTCTGTTCTGTGCATTCAACTAACAGAGTTGAACCTTACTTTTGATTGAGCCGTTCTGAAACACTCTTTCTGTAGAAACTGCAATTGGACATGCTAAGCGCTAAGAGGCCTACATTGGGAAAAAGAATATCTTCAAATAAAAACTACACAGATGCATTCTGTGAAACTTATTTCTGATCTGTAAATTCAGTTAACAGAGATAAAATATATTTTTGATTGAGCAGTAATGAAACACTCTTTTTGTAGAAAATGCAAGTGGAGATTCGGAGCGCTAAGAGGGTACTAGTGGAAAAAGGAATGTCTTCAAATATAAACTACACAGAATCATTCGGTGAAACTTCCTTCTGATCTGTGCATTCAGCTAACAGAGTTAAACCATACTTTTGATTGAGTAGATCTGAACACTCTTTCTGTAGAAAATGCAACTGGACATTTGGAGCGCTAAGAGCGTAGTAGTGGAAAAAGGAATATATTCAAATATAAACTACACAGAAGCATTCTGTGAAACTACTTTCTGATCTGAGCATTCAGCTAACAGAGTTAAACCATACTTTTGATTGAGCAGTTTTGAAACACTCTGTCTGTAGATAATGCAACTGGACATTCGTAGCGCTAAGTGGGTAATAGTGGAAAAAAGAATATGTTCAAATATAAACTACACAGAAGCATTGTATGAAACTTCTTTCTGTTCTGTGCATTCAACTAACAGCGTTGAACCTTACTCTTGATTGAGCCGTTCTCAAACACTCTTTCTGTAGAAACTGCAATTGGACATTCTGAGCGCTAAGAGGCCTATATTGGGAAAAAGAATGTCTACAAATAAAAACTACACAGAAGAATTGTGTGAAACTTCTTTCTGTTCTGTTTGTTCAACTAAAAGAGTTGAACCTTAGTTTTGATTGAGCCGTTCTGAAACACTCTTTCTGTAGAAAATGCAAGTGGAGATTCGGAGTGCTAAGAGGGTAATAGTGGAAAAAGGAATGTCTCCAAATATAAACTACACAGAATCATTCTGTGAAACTTCTTTCTGATCTGTGCATTCAGCTAACAGAGTTAAACCATACTTTTGATTGAGCAGATCTGAACACTCTTTCTGTAGAAAATGCAACTGGACATTTGCAGCGCTAAGAGCGTAGTAGTGGAAAAAGGAATATATTCAAATATAAACTACACAGAAGCATTCTGTGAAACTTCTTTCTGATCTGAGCATTCAGCTAAAAGAGTTAAACCATACTTTTGATTGAGCAGTTTTGAAACACTCTGTCTGTAGAAAATGCTACTGGACATTCGTAGCGCTAAGTGGGTAATAGTGGAAAAAAGAATATGTTCAAATATAAACTACACAGAAGCATTGTATGAGACTTCTTTCTGTCCTGTGCATTCAACTAACAGAGTTGAACCTTACTTTTGATTGAGCCTTTCTGAAACACTCTTTCTGTAGAAACTGCAATTGGACATTCTGAGCGCTAAGAGGCCTCTATTGGGAAAAATAATACCTTCAAATAAAAAATACACAGAAGCATTTTGTGAAACTTATTTCTGATATGTTCATTAGGCTAACAGAGTTAAACCATACTTTTGATTGCGCAGTTCTGAACACTCTTTCTGTAGAAAATGCAAGTGGACATTCGGAGCGCTAAGAGGGTAATAGTGGAAAAAGGAATATATTCAAATATAAACTACACAGTAGCATTCTGTGAAAATTCTTTCTGTTCTGTGCATTCAACTAACAGAGTTGAACCTTACTTTTGATTGAGCCGTTCTGAAACACTCTTTCTGTAGAAACTGCAATTGGACATTCTGAGCGCTAGGAGGCCTATATTGGGAAAAAGAATGTCTACAAATAAAAACTACACAGAAGAATTGTGTGAAACTTCTTTCTGTTCCGTTTGTTCAACTAAAAGAGTTGAACCTTAGTTTTGATTGAGCCGTTCTGAAACACTCTTTCTGTAGAAAATGCAATGGAGATTCGGAGCGCTAAGAGGGTAATAGTGGAAAAAGGAATGTCTCCAAATATAAACTACACAGAATCATTCTGTGAAACTTCTTTCTGATCTGTGCATTCAGCTAACAGAATTAAACCATACTTTTGATTGAGCAGATCTGAACACTCTTTCTGTTGAAAATGCAACTGGACATTTGGAGCGTTAAGAGAGTAGTAGTGGAAAAAGGAATATATTCAAATATAAACTACACAGAAGCATTCTGTGAAACATCTTTCTGATCTGAGCATTCAGCTAACAGAGTTAAACCATACTTTTGATTGAGCAGTTTTGAAACACTCTGTCTGTAGAAAATGCAACTGGACATTCGTAGCGCTAAGTGGGTAATAGTGGAAAAAAGAATATGTTCAAATATAAACTACACAGAAGCATTGTATGAAACTTCTTTCTGTTCTGTGCATTCAACTAACAGAGTTGAACCTTACTTTTGATTGAGCCTTTCTGAAACACTCTTTCTGTAGAAACTGCAATTGGACATTCTGAGCGCTAAGAGGCCTCTATTGGGAAAAATAATATCTTCAAATAAAAACTACACAGAAGCATTGTGTGAAACTTATTTCTGATATGTTCATTAAGCTAACAGAGTTAAACCATACTTTTGATTGCGCAGTTCTGAACACTCTTTCTGTAGAAAATGCAAGTGGACATTCGGAGCGCTAAGAGGGTAATAGTGGAAAAAGGAATATATTCAAATATAAACTACACAGTAGCATTCTGTGAAAATTCTTTCTGTTCTGTGCATTCAACTAACAGAGTTGAACCTTACTTTTGATTGAGCCGTTCTGAAACACTCTTTCTGTAGAAACTGCAATTGGACATGCTAAGCGCTAAGAGGCCTACATTGGGAAAAAGAATATCTTCAAATAAAAACTACACAGATGCATTCTGTGAAACTTATTTCTGATCTGTAAATTCAGTTAGCAGAGATAAAACATATTTTTGATTGAGCAGTTATGAAACACTCTTTTTGTAGAAAATGCAAGTGGAGATTCGGAGCGCTAAGAGGGTACTAGTGGAAAAAGGAATGTCTTCAAATATAAACTACACAGAATCATTCGGTGAAACTTCCTTCTGATCTGTGCATTCAGCTAACAGAGTTAAACCATACTTTTGATTGAGCAGATCTGAACACTCTTTCTGTAGAAAATGCAACTGGAGATTTGGAGCGCTAAGAGCGTAGTAGTGGAAAAAGGAATATATTCAAATATAAACTACACAGAAGCATTCTGTGAAACTTCTTTCTGATCTGAGCATTCAGCTAACAGAGTTAAACCATACTTTTGATTGAGCAGTTTTGAAACACTCTGTCTGTAGAAAATGCAACTGGACATTCGTAGCGCTAAGTGGGTAATAGTGGAAAAAAGAATATGTTCAAATATAAACTACACAGAAGCATTGTATGAAACTTCTTTCTGTTCTGTGCATTCAACTAACAGAGTTGAACCTTAGTTTTGATTGAGCCGTTCTGAAACACTCTTTCTGTAGAAACTGCAATTGGACATTCTGAGCGCTAGGAGGCCTATATTGGGAAAAAGAATGTCTACAAATAAAAACTACACAGAAGAATTGTGTGAAACTTCTTTCTGTTCTGTTTGTTCAACTAAAAGAGTTGAACCTTAGTTTTGATTGAGCCGTTCTGAAACACTCTTTCTGTAGAAAATGCAAGTGGAGATTCGGAGTGCTAAGAGGGTAATAGTGGAAAAAGGAATGTCTCCAAATATAAATTACACAGAATCATTCTGTGAAACTTCTTTCTGATCTGTGCATTCAGCTAACAGAGTTAAACCATACTTTTGATTGAGCAGATCTGAACACTCTTTCTGTAGAAAATGCAACTGGACATTTGGAGCGCTAAGAGCGTAGTAGTGGAAAAAGGAATATATTCAAATATAAACTACACAGAAGCATTCTGTGAAACTTCTTTCTGATCTGAGCATTCAGCTAACAGAGTTAAACCATACTTTTGATTGAGCAGTTTTGAAACACTCTGTCTGTAGAAAATGCTACTGGACATTCGTAGCGCTAAGTGGGTAATAGTGGAAAAAAGAATATGTTCAAATATAAACTACACAGAAGCATTGTATGAGACTTCTTTCTGTTCTGTGCATTCAACTAACAGAGTTGAACCTTACTTTTGATTGAGCCTTTCTGAAACACTCTTTCTGTAGAAAGTGCAATTGGACATTCTGAGCGCTTAGAGGCCTCTATTGGGAAAAATAATATCTTCAAATAAAAAATACACAGAAGCATTGTGTGAAACTTATTTCTGATATGTTCATTAGGCTAACAGAGTTAAACCATACTTTTGAGTGCGCAGTTCTGAACACTCTTTCTGTAGAAAATGCAAGTGGACATTCGGAGCGCTAAGAGGGTAATAGTGGAAAAAGGAATATATTCAAATATAAACTACACAGTAGCATTCTGTGAAAATTCTTTCTGTTCTGTGCATTCAACTAACAGAGTTGAACCTTACTTTTGATTGAGCCGTTCTGAAACACTCTTTCTGTAGAAACTGCAATTGGACATTCTGAGCGCTAGGAGGCCTATATTGGGAAAAAGAATGTCTACAAATAAAAACTACACAGAAGAATTGTGTGAAACTTCTTTCTGTTCTGTTTGTTCAACTAAAAGAGTTGAACCTTAGTTTTGATTGAGCCGTTCTGAAACACTCTTTCTGTAGAAAATGCAATGGAGATTCGGAGCGCTAAGAGGGTAATAGTGGAAAAAGGAATGTCTCCAAATATAAACTACACAGAATCATTCTGTGAAACTTCTTTCTGATCTGTGCATTCAGCTAACAGAGTTAAACCATACTTTTGATTGAGCAGATCTGAACACTCTTTCTGTAGAAAATGCAACTGGACATTTGGAGCGCTAAGAGAGTAGTAGTGGAAAAAGGAATATATTCAAATATAAACTACACAGAAGCATTCTGTGAAACATCGTTCTGATCTGAGCATTCAGCTAACAGAGTTAAACCATACTTTTGATTGAGCAGTTTTGAAACACTCTGTCTGTAGAAAATGCAACTGGACATTCGTAGCGCTAAGTGGGTAATAGTGGAAAAAAGAATATGTTCAAATATAAACTACACAGAAGCATTGTATGAAACTTCTTTCTGTTTTGTGCATTCAACTAACAGAGTTGAACCTTACTTTTGATTGAGCCTTTCTGAAACACTCTTTCTGTAGAAACTGCAATTGGACATTCTGAGCGCTAAGAGGCCTCTATTGGGAAAAATAATATCTTCAAATAAAAACTACACAGAAGCATTGTGTGAAACTTATTTCTGATATGTTCATTAAGCTAACAGAGTTAAACCATACTTTTGATTGCGCAGTTCTGAACACTCTTTCTGTAGAAAATGCAAGTGTACATTCGGAGCGCTAAGAGGGTAATAGTGGAAAAAGGAATATATTCAAATATAAACTACACAGTAGCATTCTGTGAAAATTCTTTCTGTTCTGTGCATTCAACTAACAGAGTTGAACCTTACTTTTGATTGAGCCGTTCTGAAACACTCTTTCTGTAGAAACTGCAATTGGACATGCTAAGCGCTAAGAGGCCTACATTGGGAAAAAGAATATCTTCAAATAAAAACTACACAGATGCATTCTGTGAAACTTATTTCTGATCTGTAAATTCAGTTAACAGAGATAAAACATATTTTTGATTGAGCAGTTATGAAACACTCTTTTTCTAGAAAATGCAAGTGGAGATTCGGAGCGCTAAGAGGGTACTAGTGGAAAAAGGAACGTCTTCAAATATAAACTACACAGAATCATTCGGTGAAACTTCCTTCTGATCTGTGCATTCAGCTAACAGAGTTAAACCATACTTTTGATTGAGCAGATCTGAACACTCTTTCTGTAGAAAATGCAACTGGAGATTTGGAGCACTAAGAGCGTAGTAGTGGAAAAAGGAATATATTCAAATATAAACTACACAGAAGCATTCTGTGAAACTTCTTTCTGATCTGAGCATTCAGCTAACAGAGTTAAACCATACTTTTGATTGAGCAGTTTTGAAACACTCTGTCTGTAGAAAATGCAACTGGACATTCGTAGCGCTAAGTTGGTAATAGTGGAAAAAAGAATATGTTCAAATATAAACTACACAGAAGCATTGTATGAAACTTCTTTCTGTTCTGTGCATTCAACTAACAGAGTTGAACCTTACTTTTGATTGAGCCGTTCTGAAACACTCTTTCTGTAGAAACTGCAATTGGACATTCTGAGCGCTAGGAGGCCTATATTGGGAAAAATAATGTCTACAAATAAAAACTACACAGAAGAATTGTGTGAAACTTCTTTCTGTTCTGTTTGTTCAACTAAAAGAGTTGAACCTTAGTTTTGATTGAGCCGTTCTGAAACACTCTTTCTGTAGAAAATGCAATGGAGATTCGGAGCGCTAAGAGGGTAATAGTGGAAAAAGGAATGTCTCCAAATATAAACTACACAGAATCATTCTGTGAAACTTCTTTCTGATCTGTGCATTCAGCTAACAGAGTTAAACCATACTTTTGATTGAGCAGATCTGAACACTCTTTCTGTAGAAAATGCAACTGGACATTTGGAGCGCTAAGAGAGTAGTAGTGGAAAAAGGAATATATTCATATATAAACTACACAGAAGCATTCTGTGAAACTTCTTTCTGATCTGAGCATTCAGCTAACAGAGTTAAACCATACTTTTGATTGAGCAGTTTTGAAACACTCTGTCTGTAGAAAATGCAACTGGACATTCGTAGCGCTAAGTGGGTAATAGTGGAAAAAAGAATATGTTCAAATATAAACTACACAGAAGCATTGTATGAAACTTCTTTCTGTTCTGTGCATTCAACTAACAGAGTTGAACCTTACTTTTGATTGAGCCTTTCTGAAACACTCTTTCTGTAGAAACTGCAATTGGACATTCTGAGCGCTAAGAGGCCTCTATTGGGAAAAATAATATCTTCAAATAAAAACTACACAGAAGCATTGTGTGAAACTTATTTCTGATATGTTCATTAAGCTAACAGAGTTAAACCATACATTTGATTGCGCAGTTCTGAACACTCTTTCTGTAGAAAATGCAAGTGGACATTCGGAGCGCTAAGAGGGTAATAGTGGAAAAAGGAATATATTCAAATATAAACTACACAGTAGCATTCTGTGAAAATTCTTTCTATTCTGTGCATTCAACTAACAGAGTTGAACCTTACTTTTGATTGAGCCGTTCTGAAACACTCTTTCTGTCGAAACTGCAATTGGACATGCTAAGCGCTAAGAGGCCTACATTGGGAAAAAGAATATCTTCAAATAAAAACTACACAGATGCATTCTGTGAAACTTATTTCTGATCTGTAAATTCAGTTAACAGAGATAAAACATATTTTTGATTGAGCAGTTATGAAACACTCTTTTTGTAGAAAATGCAAGTGGAGATTCGGAGCGCTAAGAGGGTACTAGTGGAAAAAGGAATGTCTTCAAATATAAACTACACAGAATCATTCGGTGAAACTTCCTTCTGATCTGTGCATTCAGCTAACAGAATTAAACCATACTTTTGATTGAGTAGATCTGAACACTCTTTCTGTAGAAAATGCAACTGGACATTTGGAGCGCTAAGAGCGTAGTAGTGGAAAAAGGAATATATTCAAATATAAACTACACAGAAGCATTCTGCGAAACTTCTTTCTGATCTGAGCATTCAGCTAACGGAGTTGAACCATACTTTTGATTGAGCAGTTTTGAAACACTCTGTCTGTAGAAAATGCTACTGGACATTCGTAGCGCTAAGTGGGTAATAGTGGAAAAAAGAATATGTTCAAATATAAACCACACAGAAGCATTGTATGAAACTTCTTTCTGTTCTGTGCATTCAACTAACAGAGTTGAACCTTACTTTTGATTGAGCCTTTATGAAACACTCTTTCTGTAGAAACTGCAATTGGACATTCTGAGCGCTAAGAGGCCTCTATTGGGAAAAATAATATCTTCAAATAAAAACTACACAGAAGCATTGTGTGAAACTTATTTCTGATATGTTCATTAGGCTAACAGAGTTAAACCATACTTTTGATTGCGCAGTTCTGAACACTCTTTCTGTAGAAAATGCAAGTGGACATTCGGAGCGCTAAGAGGGTAATAGTGGAAAAAGGAATATATTCAAATATAAACTACACAGTAGCATTCTGTGAAAATTCTTTCTGTTCTGTGCATTCAACTAACAGAGTTGGACCTTACTTTTGATTGAGCCGTTCTGAAACACTCTTTCTGTAGAAACTGCAATTGGACATTCTGAGCGCTAGGAGGCCTATATTGGGAAAAAGAATGTCTACAAATAAAAACTACACAGAAGAATTGTGTGAAACTTCTTTCTGTTCTGTTTGTTCAACTAAAAGAGTTGAACCTTAGTTTTGATTGAGCCGTTCTGAAACACTCTTTCTGTAGAAAATGCAATGGAGATTCGGAGCGCTAAGAGGGTAATAGTGGAAAATGGAATGTCTCCAAATATAAACTACACAGAATAATTCTGTGAAACTTCTTTCTGATCTGTGCATTCAGCTAACAGAGTTAAACCATACTTTTGATTGAGCAGATCTGAACACTCTTTCTGTAGAAAATGCAACTGGACATTTGGAGCGCTAAGAGAGTAGTAGTGGAAAAAGGAATATATTCAAATATAAACTACACAGAAGCATTCTGTGAAACATCTTTCTGATCTGAGCATTCAGCTAACAGAGTTAAACCATACTTTTGATTGAGCAGTTTTGAAACACTCTGTCTGTAGAAAATGCAACTGGACATTCGTAGCGCTAAGTGGGTAATAGTGGAAAAAAGAATATGTTCAAATATAAACTACACAGAACATTGTATGAAACTTCTTTCTGTTCTGTGCATTCAACTAACAGAGTTGAACCTTACTTTTGATTGAGCCGTTCTGAAACACTCTTTCTGTAGAAACTGCAATTGGACATTCTGAGCGCTAAGAGGCCTCTATTGGGAAAAATAATATCTGCAAATAAAAACTACACAGAAGCATTGTGTGAAACTTATTTCTGATATGTTCATTAAGCTAACAGAATTAAACCATACTTTTAATTGCGCAGTTCTGAACACTCTTTCTGTAGAAAATGCAAGTGGACATTCGGAGCGCTAAGAGGGTAATAGTGGAAAAAGGAATATATTCAAATATAAACTACACAGTAGCATTCTGTGAAAATTCTTTCTGTTCTGTGCATTCAACTAACAGATTTGAACCTTACTTTTGATTGAGCCGTTCTGAAACACTCTTTCTGTAGAAACTGCAATTGGACATGCTAAGCGCTAAGAGGCCTACATTGGGAAAAAGAATATCTTCAAATAAAAACTACACAGATGCATTCTGTGAAACTTATTTCTGATCTGTAAATTCAGTTAGCAGAGATAAAACATATTTTTGATTGAGCAGTTATGAAACACTCTTTTTGTAGAAAATGCAAGTGGAGATTCGGAGCGCTAAGAGGGTACTAGTGGAAAAAGGAATGTCTTCAAATATAAACTACACAGAATCATTCGGTGAAACTTCTTTCTGATCTGTGCATTCAGCTAACAGAGTTAAACCATACTTTTGATTGAGTAGATCTGAACACTCTTTCTGTAGAAAATGCAACTGGACATTTGGAGCGCTAAGAGCGTAGTAGTGGAAAAAGGAATATATTCAAATATAAACTACACAGAAGCATTCTGTGAAACTTCTTTCTGATCTGAGCATTCAGCTAACAGAGTTAAACCATACTTTTGATTGAGCAGTTTTGAAACACTCTGTCTGTAGATAATGCAACTGGACATTCGTAGCGCTAAGTGGGTAATAGTGGAAAAAAGAATATGTTCAAATATAAACTACACAGAAGCATTGTATGAAACTTCTTTCTGTTCTGTGCATTCAAATAACAGAGTTGAACCTTACTTTTGATTGAGCCGTTCTCAAACACTCTTTCTGTAGAAACTGCAATTGGATATGCTAAGCGCTAAGAGGCCTACATTGGGAAAAAGAATATCTTCAAATAAAAACTACACAGATGCATTCTGTGAAACTTATTTCTGATCTGTAAATTCAGTTAGCAGAGATAAAACATATTTTTGATTGAGCAGTTATGAAACACTCTTTTTGTAGAAAATGCAAGTGGAGATTCGGAGCGCTAAGAGGGTACTAGTGGAAAAAGGAATGTCTTCAAATATAAACTACACAGAATCATTCGGTGAAACTTCCTTCTGATCTGTGCATTCAGCTAACAGAGTTAAACCATACTTTTGATTGAGCAGATCTGAACACTCTTTCTGTAGAAAATGCAACTGGAGATTTGGAGCGCTAAGAGCGTAGTAGTGGAAAAAGGAATATATTCAAATATAAACTACACAGAAGCATTCTGTGAAACTTATTTCTGATCTGAGCATTCAGCTAACAGAGTTAAACCATACTTTTGATTGAGCCGTTTTGAAACACTCTGTCTGTAGAAAATGCAACTGGACATTCGTAGCGCTAAGTGGGTAATAGTGGAAAAAAGAATATGTTCAAATATAAACTACACAGAAGCATTGTATGAAACTTCTTTCTGTTTTGTGCATTCAACTAACAGAGTTGAACCTTACTTTTGATTGAGCCGTTCTGAAACACTCTTTCTGTAGAAACTGCAATTGGACATTCTGAGCGCTAGGAGGCCTATATTGGGAAAAAGAATGTCTACAAATAAAAACTACACAGAAGAATTGTGTGAAACTCCTTTCTGTTCTGTTTGTTCAACTAAAAGAGTTGAACCTTAGTTTTGATTGAGCCGTTCTGAAACACTCTTTCTGTAGAAAATGCAATGGAGATTCGGAGCGCTAAGAGGGTAATAGTGGAAAAAGGAATATATTCAAATATAAACTACACAGTAGCATTCTGTGAAAATTCTTTCTGTTCTGTGCATTCAACTAACAGAGTTGAACCTTACTTTTGATTGAGCCGTTCTGAAACACTCTTTCTGTCGAAACTGCAATTGGACATGCTAAGCGCTAAGAGGCCTACATTGGGAAAAAGAATATCTTCAAATAAAAACTACACAGATGCATTCTGTGAAACTTATTTCTGATCTGTAAATTCAGTTAACAGAGATAAAACATATTTTTGATTGAGCAGTTATGAAACACTCTTTTTGTAGAAAATGCAAGTGGAGATTCCGAGCGCTAAGAGGGTACTAGTGGAAAAAGGAGTGTCTTCAAATATAAACTACACAGAATCATTCGGTGAAACTTCCTTCTGATCTGTGCATTCAGCTAACAGAGTTAAACCATACTTTTGATTGAGTAGATCTGAAAACTCTTTCTGTAGAAAATGCAACTGGACATTTGGAGCGCTAAGAGCGTAGTAGTGGAAAAAGTAATATATTCAAATATAAACTACACAGAAGCATTCTGTGAAACTTCTTTCTGATCTGAGCATTCAGCTAACAGAGTTAAACCATACTTTTGATTGAGCAGTTTTGAAACACTCTGTCTGTAGATAATGCAACTGGACATTCGTAGCGCTAAGTGGGTAATAGTGGAAAAAAGAATATGTTCAAATATAAACTACACAGAAGCATTGTATGAAACTTCTTTCTGTTCTGTGCATTCAACTAACAGAGTTGAACCTTACTTTTGATTGAGCCGTTCTCAAACACTCTTTCTGTAGAAACTGCAATTGGACATTCTGAGCGCTAAGAGGCGTATATTGGGAAAAAGAATGTCTACAAATAAAAACTACACAGAAGAATTGTGTGAAACTTCTTTCTGTTCTGTTTGTTCAACTAAAAGAGTTGAACCTTAGTTTTGATTGAGCCGTTCTGAAACACTCTTTCTGTAGAAAATGCAAGTGGAGATGCGGAGCGCTAAGAGGGTAATAGTGGAAAAAGGAATGTCTCCAAATATAAACTACACAGAATCATTCTGTGAAACTTCTTTCTGATCTGTGCATTCAGCTAACAGAGTTAAACCATACTTTTGATTGAGCAGATCTGAACACTCTTTCTGTAGATAATGCAACTGGACATTTGGAGCGCTAAGAGCGTAGTAGTGGAAAAAGGAATATATTCAAATATAAACTACACAGAAGCATTCTGTGAAACTTCTTTCTGATCTGAGCATTCAGCTAACAGAGTTAAACCATACTTTTGATTGAGCAGTTTTGAAACACTCTGTCTGTAGAAAATGCTACTGGACATTCGTAGCGCTAAGTGGGTAATAGTGGAAAAAAGAATATGTTGAAATATAAACCACACAGAAGCATTGTATGAGACTTCTTTCTGTTCTGTGCATTCAACTAACAGAGTTGAACCTTACATTTGATTGAGCCTTTCTGAAACACTCTTTCTGTAGAAACTGCAATTGGACATTCTGAGCGCTAAGAGGCCTCTTTTGGGAAAAATAATATCTTCAATAAAAACTACACAGAAGCATTGTGTGAAACTTATTTCTGATATGTTCATTAAGCAAACAGAGTTAAACCATACTTTTGATTGCGCAGTTCTGAACACTCTTTCTGTAGAAAATGCAAGTGGACATTCGGAGCGCTAAGAGGGTAATATTGGAAAAAGGAATATATTCAAATATAAACTACACAGTAGCATTCTGTGAAAATTCTTTCTGTTCTGTGCATTCAACTAACAGAGTTGAACCTTACTTTTGATTGAGCCGTTCTGAAACACTCTTTCTGTAGAAACTGCAATTGGACATGCTAAGCGCTAAGAGGCCTACATTGGGAAAAAGAATATCTTCAAATAAAAACTACACAGATGCATTCTGTGAAACTTATTTCTGATCTGTAAATTCAGTTAGCAGAGATAAAGCATATTTTTGATTGAGCAGTTATGAAACACTCTTTTTGTAGAAAATGCAAGTGGAGATTCGGAGCGCTAAGAGGGTACTAGTGGAAAAAGGAATGTCTTCAAATATAAACTACACAGAATCATTCAGTGAAACTTCCTTCTGATCTGTGCATTCAGGTAACAGAGTTAAACCATACTTTTGATTGAGCAGATCTGAACACTCTTTCTGTAGAAAATGCAACTGGAGATTTGGAGCGCTAAGAGCGTAGTAGTGGAAAAAGGAATATATTCAAATATAAACTACACAGAAGCATTCTGTGAAACTTCTTTCTGATCTGAGCATTCAGCTAACAGAGTTAAACCATACTTTTGATTGAGCAGTTTTGAAACACTCTGTCTGTAGAAAATGCAACTGGACATTCGTAGCGCTAAGTGGGTAATAGTGGAAAAAAGAATATGTTCAAATATAAACTACACAGAATCATTGTATGAAACTTCTTTCTGTTCTGTGCATTCAACTAACAGAGTTGAACCTTACTTTTGATTGAGCCGTTCTGAAACACTCTTTCTGTAGAAACTGCAATTGGACATTCTGAGCGCTAGGAGGCCTTTATTGGGAAAAAGAATGTCTACAAATAAAAACTACACAGAAGAATTGTGTGAAACTTCTTTCTGTTCTGTTTGTTCAACTAAAAGAGTTGAACCTTAGTTTTGATTGAGCCGTTCTGAAACACTCTTTCTGTCGAAAATGCAATGGAGATTCGGAGCGCTAAGAGGGTAATAGTGGAAAAAGGAATGTCTCCAAATATAAACTACACAGAATCATTCTGTGAAACTTCTTTCTGATCTGTGCATTCAGCTAACAGAGTTAAACCATACTTTTGATTGAGCAGATCTGAACACTCTTTCTGTAAAAAATGCAACTGGACATTTGGAGCGCTAAGAGAGTAGTAGTGGAAAAAGGAATATATTCAAATATAAACTACACAGAAGCATTCTGTGAAACATCTTTCTGATCTGAGCATTCAGCTAACAGAGTTAAACCATACTTTTGATTGAGCAGTTTTGAAACACTCTGTCTGTAGAAAATGCAACTGGACATTCGTAGCGCTAAGTGGGTAATAGTGGAAAAAAGAATATGTTCAAATATAAACTACACAGAAGCATTGTATGAAACTTCTTTCTGTTCTGTGCATTCAACTAACAGAGTTGAACCTTACTTTTGATTGAGCCTTTCTGAAACACTCTTTCTGTAGAAACTGCAATTGGACATTCTGAGCGCTAAGAGGCCTCTATTGGGAAAAATAATATCTGCAAATAAAAACTACACAGAAGCATTGTGTGAAACTTATTTCTGATATGTTCATTAAGCTAACAGAGTTAAACCATACTTTTGATTGCGCAGTTCTGAACACTCTTTCTGTAGAAAATGCAAGTGGACATTCGGAGCGCTAAGAGGGTAATAGTGGAAAAAGGAATATATTCAAATATAAACTACACAGTAGCATTCTGTGAAAATTCTTTCTGTTCTGTGCATTCAACTAACAGAGTTGAACCTTACTTTTGATTGAGCCGTTCTGAAACACTCTTTCTGTAGAAACTGCAATTGGACATGCTAAGCGCTAAGAGGCCTACATTGGGAAAAAGAATATCTTCAAATAAAAACTACACAGATGCATTCTGTGAAACTTATTTCTGATCTGTAAATTCAGTTAGCAGAGATAAATATATTTTTGATTGAGCAGTCATGAAACACTCTTTTTGTAGAAAATGCAAGTGGAGATTCGGAGCGCTAAGGGGGTACTAGTGGAAAAAGGAATGTCTTCAAATATAAACTACACAGAATCATTCGGTGAAACTTCCTTCTGATCTGTGCATTCAGCTAACAGAGTTAAACCATACTTTTGATTGAGTAGATCTGAACACTCTTTCTGTAGAAAATGCAACTGGACATTTGGAGCGCTAAGAGCGTAGTAGTGGAAAAAGGAATATATTCAAATATAAACAACACAGAAGCATTCTGTGAAACTTCTTTCAGATCTGAGCATTCAGCTAACAGAGTTAAACCATACTTTTGATTGAGCAGTTTTGAAACACTCTGTCTGTAGATAATGCAACTGGACATTCGTAGCGCTAAGTGGGTAATAGTGGAAAAAAGAATATGTTCAAATATAAACTACACAGAAGCATTGTATGAAACTTCTTTCTGTTCTGTGCATTCAACTAACAGAGTTGAACCTTACTTTTGATTGAGCCGTTCTCAAACACTCTTTCTGTAGAAACTGCAATTGGACATTCTGAGCGCTAAGAGGCGTATATTGGGAAAAAGAATGTCTACAAATAAAAACTACACAGAAGAATTGTGTGAAACTTCTTTCTCTTCTGTTTGTTCAACTAAAAGAGTTGAACCTTAGTTTTGATTGAGCCGTTCTGAAACACTCTTTCTGTAGAAAATGCAAGTGGAGATTCGGAGCGCTAAGAGGGTAATAGTGGAAAAAGGAATGTCTCCAAATATAAACTACACAGAATCATTCTGTGAAACTTCTTTCTGATCTGTGCATTCAGCTAACAGAGTTAAACCATACTTTTGATTGAGCAGATCTGAACACTCTTTCTGTAGAAAATGCAACTGGACATTTGGAGCGCTAAGAGCGTAGTAGTGGAAAAAGGAATATATTCAAATATAAACTACACAGAAGCATTCTGTGAAACTTCTTTCTGCTCTGAGCATTCAGCTAACAGAGTTAAACCATACTTTTGATTGAGCAGTTTTGAAACACTCTGTCTGTAGAAAATGCTACTGGACATTCGTAGCGCTAAGTGGGTAATAGTGGAAAAAAGAATATGTTCAAATATAAACTACACAGAAGCATTGTATGAAACTTCTTTCTGTTCTGTGCATTCAACTAACAGAGTTGAACCTTACTTTTGATTGAGCCTTTCTGAAACACTCTTTCTGTAGAAACTGCAATTGGACATTCTGAGCGCTAAGAGGCCTCTATTGGGAAAAATAATATCTTCAAATAAAAAGTACACAGAAGCATTGTGTGAAACTTATTTCTGATATGTTCATTAGGCTAACAGAGTTAAACCATACTTTTGATTGCGCAGTTCTGAACACTCTTTCTGTAGAAAATGCAAGTGGACATTCGGAGCGCTAAGAGGGTAATAGTGGAAAAAGGAATATATTCAAATATAAACCACACAGTAGCATTCTGTGAAAATTCTTTCTGTTCTGTGCATTCAACTAACAGAGTTGAACCATACTTTTGATTGAGCCGTTCTGAAACACTCTTTCTGTAGAAACTGCAATTGGACATTCTGAGCGCTAAGAGGCCTCTATTGGGAAAAATAATATCTTCAAATAAAAACTACACAGAAACATTGTGTGAAACTTATTTCTGATATGTTCATTAAGCTAACAGAGTTAAACCATACTTTTGATTGCGCAGTTCTGAACACTCTTTCTGTAGAAAATGCAAGTGGACATTCTGAGCGCTAAGAGGGTAATAGTGGAAAAAGGAATATATTCAAATATAAACTACACAGTAGCATTCTGTGAAAATTCTTTCTGTTCTGTGCATTCAACTAACAGAGTTGAACCTTACTTTTGATTGAGCCGTTCTGAAACACTCTTTCTGTAGAAACTGCAATTGGACATGCTAAGCGCTAAGAGGCCTACATTGGGAAAAAGAATATCTTCAAATAAAAACTACACAGATGCATTCTGTGAAACTTATTTCTGATCTGTAAATTCAGTTAGCAGAGATAAAACATATTTTTGATTGAGCAGTTATGAAACACTCTTTTGGTAGAAAATGCAAATGGAGATTCGGAGCGCTATGAGGGTACTAGTGGAAAAAGGAATGTCTTCAAATATAAAGTACACAGAATCATTCGGTGAAACTTCCTTCTGATCTGTGCATTCAGCTAACAGAGTTAAACCATACTTTTGATTGAGCAGATCTGAACACTCTTTCTGTAGAAAATGCAACTGGACATTTGGAGCGCTAAGAGCGTAGTAGTGGAAAAAGGAATATATTCAAATATAAACTACACAGAAGCATTCTGTGAAACTTCTTTCTGATCTGAGCATTCAGCTAACAGAGTTAAACCATACTTTTGATTGAGCAGTTTTGAAACACTCTGTCTGTAGAAAATGCAACTGGACATTCGTAGCGCTAAGTGGGTAATAGTGGAAAAAAGAATATGTTCAAATATAAACTACACAGAAGCATTGTGTTAAACTTCTTTCTGTTCTGTTTGTTCAACTAAAAGTGTTGAACCTTAGTTTTGATTGAGCCGTTCTGAAACACTCTTTCTGTAGAAAATGCAATGGAGTTTCCGAGCGCTAAGAGGGTAATAGTGGAAAAAGGAATGTCTCCAAATATAAACTACACAGAATCATTCTGTGAAACTTCTTTCTGATCTGTGCATTCAGCTAACAGAGTTAAACCATACTTTTGATTGAGCAGATCTGAACACTGTTTCTGTAGAAAATGCAACTGGACATTTGGAGCGCTAAGAGAGTAGTAGTGGAAAAAGGAATATATTCAAATATAAACTACACAGAAGCATTCTGTGAAACATCTTTCTGATCTGAGCATTCAGCTAACAGAGTTAAACCATACTTTTGATTGAGCAGTTTTGAAACACTCTGTCTGTAGAAAATGCAACTGGACATTCGTAGCGCTAAGTGGGTAATAGTGGAAAAAAGAATATGTTCAAATATAAACTACACAGAAGCATTGTATGAAACTTCTTTCTGTTCTGTGCATTCAACTAACAGAGTTGAACCTTACATTTGATTGAGCCTTTCTGAAACACTCTTTCTGTAGAAACTGCAATTGGACATTCTGAGCGCTAAGAGGCCTCTATTGGGAAAAATAATATCTGCAAATAAAAACTACACAGAAGCATTGTGTGAAACTTATTTCTGATATGTTCATTAAGCTAACAGAGTTAAACCATACTTTTGATTGCGCAGTTCTGAACACTCTTTCTGTAGAAAATGCAAGTGGACATTCGGAGCGCTAAGAGGGTAATAGTGGAAAAAGGAATATATTCAAATATAAACTACACAGTAGCATTCTGTGAAAATTCTTTCTGTTCTGTGCATTCAACTAACAGAGTTGAACCTTACTTTTGATTGAGCCGTTCTGAAACACTCTTTCTGTAGAAACTGCAATTGGACATGCTAAGCGCTAAGAGGCCTACATTGGGAAAAAGAATATCTTCAAATAAAAACTACACAGATGCATTCTGTGAAACTTGTTTCTGATCTGTAAATTCAGTTAGCAGAGATAAATATATTTTTGATTGAGCAGTCATGAAACACTCTTTTTGTAGAAAATGCAAGTGGAGATTCGGAGCGTTAAGGGGGTACTAGTGGAAAAAGGAATGTCTTCAAATATAAACTACACAGAATCATTCGGTGAAACTTCCTTCTGATCTGTGCATTCAGCTAACAGAGTTAAACCATACTTTTGATTGAGTAGATCTGAACACTCTTTCTGTAGAAAATGCAACTGGACATTTGGAGCGCTAAGAGCGTAGTAGTGGAAAAAGGTATATATTCAAATATAAACTACACAGAAGCATTCTGTGAAACTTCTTTCTGATCTGAGCATTCAGCTAACAGAGTTAAACCATACTTTTGATTGAGCAGTTTTGAAACACTCTGTCTGTAGATAATGCAACTGGACATTCGTAGCGCTAAGTGGGTAATAGTGGAAAAAAGAATATGTTCAAATATAAACTACACAGAAGCATTGTATGAAACTTCTTTCTGTTCTGTGCATTCAACTAACAGAGTTGAACCTTACTTTTGATTGAGCCGTTCTCAAACACTCTTTCTGTAGAAACTGCAATTGGACATTCTGAGCGCTAAGAGGCGTATATTGGGAAAAAGAATGTCTACAAATAAAAACTACACAGAAGAATTGTGTGAAACTTCTTTCTGTTCTGTTTGTTCAACTAAAAGAGTTGAACCTTAGTTTTGATTGAGCCGTTCTGAAACACTCTTTCTGTAGAAAATGCAAGTGGAGATTCGGAGCGCTAAGAGGGTAATAGTGGAAAAAGGAATGTCTCCAAATATAAACTACACAGAATCATTCTGTGAAACTTCTTTCTGATCTGTGCATTCAGCTAACAGAGTTAAACCATACTTTTTATTGAGCAGATCTGACCACTCTTTCTGTAGAAAATGCAACTGGACATTTGGAGCGCTAAGAGCGTAGTAGTGGAAAAAGGAATATATTCAAATATAAACTACACAGAAGCATTCTGCGAAACTTATTTCTGCTCTGAGCATTCAGCTAACGGAGTTAAACCATACTTTTGATTGAGCAGTTTTGAAACAATCTGTCTGTAGAAAATGCTACTGGACATTCGTAGCGCTAAGTGGGTAATAGTGGAAAAAAGAATATGTTCAAATATAAACTACACAGAAGCATTGTATGAAACTTCTTTCTGTTCTGTGCATTCAACTAACAGAGTTGAACCTTACTTTTGATTGAGCCTTTCTGAAACACTCTTTCTGTAGAAACTGCAATTGGACATTCTGAGCGCTAAGAGGCCTCTATTGGGAAAAATAATATCTTCAAATAAAAAGTACACAGAAGCATTGTGTGAAACTTATTTCTGATATGTTCATTAGGCTAACAGAGTTAAACCATACTTTTGATTGCGCAGTTCTGAACACTCTTTCGGTAGAAAATGCAAGTGGAAATTCGGAGCGCTAAGAGGGTAATAGTGGAAAAAGGAATATATTCAAATATAAACTACACAGTAGCATTCTGTGAAAATTCTTTCTGTTCTGTGCATTCAACTAACAGAGTTGAACCTTACTTTTGATTGAGCCGTTCTGAAACACTCTTTCTGTAGAAACTGCAATTGGACATTCTGAGCGCTAGGAGGCCTATATTGGGAAAAAGAATGTCTACAAATAAAAACTACACAGAAGAATTGTGTGAAACTTCTTTCTGTTCTGTTTGTTCAACTAAAAGAGTTGAACCTTAGTTTTGATTGAGCCGTTCTGAAACACTCTTTCTGTAGAAAATGCAATGGAGATTCGGAGAGCTAAGAGGGTAATAGTGGAAAAAGGAATGTCTCCAAATATAAACTACACAGAATCATTCTGTGAAACTTCTTTCTGATCTGTGCATTCAGCTAACAGAGTTAAACCATACTTTTGATTGAGCAGATCTGAACACTCTTTCTGTAGAAAATGCAACTGGACATTTGGAGCGCTAAGAGAGTAGTAGTGGAAAAAGGAATATATTCAAATATAAACTACATAGAAGCATTCTGTGAAACATCTTTCTGATCTGAGCATTCAGCTAACAGAGTTAAACCATACTTTTGATTGAGCAGTTTTGAAACACTCTGTCTGTAGAAAATGCAACTGGACATTCGTAGCGCTAAGTGGGTAATAGTGGAAAAAAGAATATGTTCAAATATAAACTACACAGAAGCATTGTATGAAACTTCTTTCTGTTCTGTGCATTCAACTAACAGAGTTGAACCTTACTTTTGATTGAGCCTTTCTGAAACACTCTTTCTGTAGAAACTGCAATTGGACATTCTGAGCGCTAAGAGGCCTCTATTGGGAAAAATAATATCTTCAAATAAAAACTACACAGAAGCATTGTGTGAAACTTATTTCTGATATGTTCATTAAGCTAACAGAGTTAAACCATACTTTTGATTGCGCAGTTCTGAACACTCTTTCTGTAGAAAATGCAAGTGGACATTCGGAGCGCTAAGAGGGTAATAGTGGAAAAAGGAATATATTCAAATATAAACTACACAGTAGCATTCTGTGAAAATTCTTTCTGTTCTGTGCATTCAACTAACAGAGTTGAACCTTACTTTTGATTGAGCCGTTCTGAAACACTCTTTCTGTAGAAACTGCAATTGGACATGCTAAGCGCTAAGAGGCCTACATTGGGAAAAAGAATATCTTCAAATAAAAACTACACAGATGCATTCTGTGAAACTTATTTCTGATCTGTAAATTCAGTTAGCAGAGATAAAACATATTTTTGATTGAGCAGTTATGAAACACTCTTTTTGTAGAAAATGCAAATGGAGATTCGGAGCGCTATGAGGGTACTAGTGGAAAAAGGAATGTCTTCAAATATAAAGTACACAGAATCATTCGGTGAAACTTCCTTCTGATCTGTGCATTCAGCTAACAGAGTTAAACCATACTTTTGATTGAGCAGATCTGAACACTCTTTCTGTAGAAAATGCAACTGGACATTTGGAGCGCTAAGAGCGTAGTAGTGGAAAAAGGAATATATTCAAATATAAACTACACAGAAGCATTCTGTGAAACTTCTTTCTGATCTGAGCATTCAGCTAACAGAGTTAAACCATACTTTTGATTGAGCAGTTTTGAAACACTCTGTCTGTAGAAAATGCAACTGGACATTCGTAGCGCTAAGTGGGTAATAGTGGAAAAAAGAATATGTTCAAATATAAACTACACAGAAGCATTGTGTTAAACTTCTTTCTGTTCTGTTTGTTCAACTAAAAGAGTTGAACCTTAGTTTTGATTGAGCCGTTCTGAAACACTCTTTCTGTAGAAAATGCAATGGAGATTCGGAGCGCTAAGGGGGTAATAGTGGAAAAAGGAATGTCTCCAAATATAAACTACACAGAATCATTCTGTGAAACTTCTTTCTGATCTGTGCATTCAGCTAACAGAGTTAAACCATTCTTTTGATTGAGCAGATCTGAACACTCTTTCTGTAGAAAATGCAACTGGACATTTGGAGCGCTAAGAGAGTAGTAGTGGAAAAAGGAATATATTCAAATATAAACTACACAGAAGCATTCTGTGAAACATCTTTCTGATCTGAGCATTCAGCTAACAGAGTTAAACCATACTTTTGATTGAGCAGTTTTGAAACACTCTGTCTGTAGAAAATGCAACTGGACATTCGTAGCGCTAAGTGGGTAATAGTGGAAAAAAGAATATGTTCAAATATAAACTACACAGAAGCATTGTATGAAACTTCTTTCTGTTCTGTGCATTCAACTAACAGATTTGAACCTTACTTTTGATTGAGCCTTTCTGAAACACTCTTTCTGTAGAAACTGCAATTGGACATTCTGAGCGCTAAGAGGCCTCTATTGGGAAAAATAATATCTTCAAATAAAAACTACACAGAAGCATTGTGTGAAACTTATTTCTGATATGTTCATTAGGCTAACAGAGTTAAACCATACTTTTGATTGCGCAGTTCTGAACACTCTTTCTGTAGAAAATGCAAGTGGACATTCGGAGCGCTAAGAAGGTAATAGTGGAAAAAGGAATATATTCAAATATAAACTACACAGTAGCATTCTGTGAAAATACTTTCTGTTCTGTGCATTCAACTAACAGAGTTGAACCTTACTTTTGATTGAGCCGTTCTGAAACACTCTTTCTGTAGAAACTGCAATTGGACATGCTAAGCGCTAAGAGGCCTACATTGGGAAAAAGAATATCTTCAAATAAAAACTACACAGATGCATTCTGTGAAACTTATTTCTGATCTGTAAATTCAGTTAGCAGAGATAAAACATATTTTTGATTGAGCAGTTATGAAACACTCTTTTTGTAGAAAATGCAAGTGGAGATTCGGAGCGCTAAGAGGGTAATAGTGGAAAAAGGAATGTCTTCAAATATAAACTACACAGAAGCATTCTGTGAAACTTCTTTCTGATCTGAGCATTCAGCTAACAGAGTTAAACCATACTTTTGATTGAGCAGTTTTGAAACACTCTGTGTGTAGAAAATGCAACTGGACATTCGTAGCGCTAAGTGGGTAATAGTGGAAAAAAGAATATGTTCAAATATAAACTACACAGAAGCATTGTATGAAACTTCTTTCTGTTCTGTGCATTCAACTAACAGAGTTGAACCTTACTTTTGATTGAGCCGTTCTGAAACACTCTTTCTGTAGAAACTGCAATTGGACATTCTGAGCGCTAGGAGGCCTATATTGGGAAAAAGAATGTCTACAAATAAAAACTACACAGAAGAATTGTGTGAAACTTCTTTCTATTCTGTTTGTTCAACTAAAGGTGTTGAACCTTAGTTTTGATTGAGCCGTTCTGAAACACTCTTTCTGTAGAAAATGCAAGTGGAGATTCGGAGCGCTAAGAGGGTAATAGTGGAAAAAGTAATGTCTCCAAATATAAACTACACAGAATCATTCTGTGAAACTTCTTTCTGATCTGTGCATTCAGCTAACAGAGTTAAACCATACTTTTGATTGAGCAGATCTGAACACTCTTTCTGTAGAAAATGCAACTGGACATTTGGAGCGCTAAGAGAGTAGTAGTGGAAAAAGGAATATATTCAAATATAAACTACACAGAAGCATTCTGTGAAACTTCTTTCTGATCTGAGCATTCAGCTAACAGAGTTAAACCATACTTTTGATTGTGCAGTTTTGAAACACTCTGTCTGTAGAAAATGCAACTGGACATTCATAGCGCTAAGTGGGTAATAGTGGAAAAAAGAATATGTTGAAATATAAACTACACAGAAGCATTGTATGAAACTTCTTTCTGTTCTGTGCATTCAACTAACAGAGTTGAACCTTACTTTTGATTGGGCCTTTCTGAAACACTCTTTCTGTAGAAACCTCAATTGGACATTCTGAGCGCTAAGAGGCGTCTATTGCGAAAAATAATATCTTCAAATAATAACTACACAGAAGCATTGTGTGAAACTTATTTCTGATATGTTCATTAAGCTAACAGATTTAAACCATATTTTTGATTGCGCAGTTCTGAACACTCTTTCTGTAGAAAATGCAAGTGGACATTCGGAGCGCTAAGAGGGTAATAGTGGAAAAAGGAATATATTCAAATATAAACTACACAGTAGCATTCTGTGAAAATACATTCTGTTCTGTGCATTCAACTAACAGAGTTGAACCTTACTTTTGATTGAGCCGTTCTGAAACACTCTTTCTGTAGAAACTGCATTTGGACATGCTAAGCGCTAAGAGGCCTACATTGGGAAAAAGAATATCTTCAAATAAAAACTACACAGATGCATTCTGTGAAACTTATTTCTGATCTGTAAATTCAGTTAACAGAGATAAAACATATTTTTGATTGAGCAGTTATGAAACACTCTTTTTGTAGAAAATGCAAGTGGAGATTCGGAGCGCTAAGAGGGTACTAGTGGAAAAAGGAATGTCTTCAAATATAAACTACACAGAAACATTCGGTGAAACTTCTTTCTGATCTGTGCATTCAGCTAACAGAGTTAAACCATACTTTTGATTGAGCAGATCTGAACACTCTTTCTGTAGAAAATGCAACTGGACATTTGGAGCGCTAAGAGCGTAGTAGTGGAAAAAGGAATATATTCAAATATAAACTACACAGAAGCATTCTGTGAAACTTATTTCTGATCTGAGCATTCAGCTAACAGAGTTAAACCATACTTTTGATTGAGCAGTTTTGAAACACTCTGTCTGTAGAAAATGCAACTGGACATTCGTAGCGCTAAGTGGGTAATAGTGGAAAAAAGAGTATGTTCAAATATAAACTACACAGAAGCATTGTATGAAACTTCTTTCTGTTCTGTGCATTCAACTAACAGAGTTGAACCTTACTTTTGATTGAGCCGTTCTGAAACACTCTTTCTGTAGAAACTGCAATTGGACATTCTGAGCGCTAGGAGGCCTATATTGGGAAAAAGAATGTCTACAAATAAAAACTACACAGAAGAATTGTGTGAAACTTCTTTCTGTTCTGTTTGTTCAACTAAAAGAGTTGAACCTTAGTTTTGATTGAGCCGTTCTGAAACACTCTTTCTGTAGAAAATGCAAGTGGAGATTCGGAGAGCTAAGAGGGTAATAGTGGAAAAAGGAATGTCTCCAAATATAAACTACACAGAATCATTCTGTGAAACTTCTTTCTGATCTGTGCATTGAGCTAACAGAGTTAAACCATACTTTTGATTGAGCAGATCTGAACACTCTTTCTGTAGAAAATGCAACTGGACATTTGGAGCGCTAAGAGGGTAGTAGTGGAAAAAGGAATATATTCAAATATAAACTACACAGAAGCATTCTGTGAAACTTCTTTCTGATCTGAGCATTCAGCTAACAGAGTTAAACCATACTTTTGATTGAGCAGTTTTGAAACACTCTGTCTGTAGAAAATGAAACGGGACATTCGTAGCGCTAAGTGGGTAATAGTGGAAAAAAGAATATGTTCAAATATAAACTACACAGAAGCATTGTATGAAACTTCTTTCTGTTCTGTGCATTCAACTAACAGAGTTGAACCTTACTTTTGATTGAGCCGTTCTGAAACACTCTTTCTGTAGAAACTGCAATTGGACATTCTGAGCGCTAAGAGGCCTCTATTGGGAAAAATAATATCTTCAAATAAAAACTACACAGAAGCATTGTGTGAAACTTATTTCTGATATGTTCATTAAGCTAATAGAGTTAAACGATACTTTTGATTGCGCAGTTCTGAACACTCTTTCTGTAGAAAATGCAAGTGGACATTCGGAGCGCTAAGAGGGTAATAGTGGAAAAAGGAATATATTCAAATATAAACTACACAGTAGCATTCTGTGAAAATTCTTTCTGTTCTGTGCATTCAACTAACAGAGTTGAACGTTACTTTTGATTGAGCCGTTCTGAAACACTCTTTCTGTAGAAACTGCAATTGGACATGCTAAGCGCTAAGAGGCCTACATTGGGAAAAAGAATATCTTCAAATAAAAACTACACAGATGCATTCTGTGAAACTTATTTCTGATCTGTAAATTCAGTTAACAGAGATAAAACATATTTTTGATTGAGCAGATATGAAACACTCTTTTTGTAGAAAATGCAAGTGGAGATTCGGAGCGCTAAGATGGTAATAGTGGAAAAAGGAATGTCTTCAAATATAAACTACACAGAATCATTCGGTGAAACTTCTTTCTGATCTGTGCATTCAGCTAACAGAGTTAAACCATACTTTTGATTGAGCAGATCTGAACACTCTTTCTGTAGAAAATGCAACTGGACATTTGGAGCGTTAAGAGAGTAGTAGTGGAAAAAGGAATATATTCAAATATAAACTACACAGAAGCATTCTGTGAAACTTCTTTCTGATCTGAGCATTCAGCTAACAGAGTTAAACCATACTTTTGATTGAGCAGTTTTGAAACACTCTGTCTGTAGAAAATGCAACTGGACATTCGTAACGCTAAGTGGGTAATAGTGGAAAAAAGAATATGTTCAAATATAAACTACACAGAAGCATTGTATGAAACTTCTTTCTGTTCTGTGCATTCAACTAACAGAGTTGAACCTTACTTTTGATTGGGCCTTTCTGAAACACTCTTTCTGTAGAAACCTCAATTGGACATTCTGAGCGCTAAGAGGCGTCTATTGCGAAAAATAATATCTTCAAATAATAACTACACAGAAGCATTGTGTGAAACTTATTTCTGATATGTTCATTAAGCTAACAGATTTAAACCATATTTTTGATTGCGCAGTTCTGAACACTCTTTCTGTAGAAAATGCAAGTGGACATTCGGAGCGCTAAGAGGGTAATAGTGGAAAAAGGAATATATTCAAATATAAACTACACAGTAGCATTCTGTGAAAATACATTCTGTTCTGTGCATTCAACTAACAGAGTTGAACCTTACTTTTGATTGAGCCGTTCTGAAACACTCTTTCTGTAGAAACTGCATTTGGACATGCTAAGCGCTAAGAGGCCTACATTGGGAAAAAGAATATCTTCAAATAAAAACTACACAGATGCATTCTGTGAAACTTATTTCCGATCTGTAAATTCAGTTAACAGAGATAAAATATATTTTTGATTGAGCAGTTATGAAACACTCTTTTTGTAGAAAATGCAAGTGGAGATTCGGAGCGCTAAGAGGGTACTAGTGGAAAAAGGAATGTCTTCAAATATAAACTACACAGAAACATTCGGTGAAACTTCTTTCTGATCTGTGCATTCAGCTAACAGAGTTAAACCATACTTTTGATTGAGCAGATCTGAACACTCTTTCTGTAGAAAATGCAACTGGACATTTGGAGCGCAAAGAGCGTAGTAGTGGAAAAAGGAATATATTCAAATATAAACTACACAGAAGCATTCTGTGAAACTTATTTCTGATCTGAGCATTCAGCTAACAGAGTTAAACCATACTTTTGATTGAGCAGTTTTGAAACACTCTGTCTGTAGAAAATGCAACTGGACATTCGTAGCGCTAAGTGGGTAATAGTGGAAAAAAGAATATGTTCAAATATAAACTACACAGAAGCATTGTATGAAACTTCTTTCTGTTCTGTGCATTCAACTAACAGAGTTGAACCTTACTTTTGATTGAGCCGTTCTGAAACACTCTTTCTGTAGAAACTGCAATTGGACATTCTGAGCGCTAGGAGGCCTATATTGGGAAAAAGAATGTCTACAAATAAAAACTACACAGAAGAATTGTGTGAAACTTCTTTCTATTCTGTTTGTTCAACTAAAGGTGTTGAACCTTAGTTTTGATTGAGCCGTTCTGAAACACTCTTTCTGTAGAAAATGCAAGTGGAGATTCGGAGCGCTAAGAGGGTAATAGTGGAAAAAGTAATGTCTCCAAATATAAACTACACAGAATCATTCTGTGAAACTTCTTTCTGATCTGTGCATTCAGCTAACAGAGTTAAACCATACTTTTGATTGAGCAGATCTGAACACTCTTTCTGTAGAAAATGCAACTGGACATTTGGAGCGCTAAGAGAGTAGTAGTGGAAAAAGGAATATATTCAAATATAAACTACACAGAAGCATTCTGTGAAACTTCTTTCTGATCTGAGCATTCAGCTAACAGAGTTAAACCATACTTTTGATTGTGCAGTTTTGAAACACTCTGTCTGTAGAAAATGCAACTGGACATTCATAGCGCTAAGTGGGTAATAGTGGAAAAAAGAATATGTTGAAATATAAACTACACAGAAGCATTGTATGAAACTTCTTTCTGTTCTGTGCATTCAACTAACAGAGTTGAACCTTACTTTTGATTGGGCCTTTCTGAAACACTCTTTCTGTAGAAACCTCAATTGGACATTCTGAGCGCTAAGAGGCGTCTATTGCGAAAAATAATATCTTCAAATAATAACTACACAGAAGCATTGTGTGAAACTTATTTCTGATATGTTCATTAAGCTAACAGATTTAAACCATATTTTTGATTGCGCAGTTCTGAACACTCTTTCTGTAGAAAATGCAAGTGGACATTCGGAGCGCTAAGAGGGTAATAGTGGAAAAAGGAATATATTCAAATATAAACTACACAGTAGCATTCTGTGAAAATACATTCTGTTCTGTGCATTCAACTAACAGAGTTGAACCTTACTTTTGATTGAGCCGTTCTGAAACACTCTTTCTGTAGAAACTGCATTTGGACATGCTAAGCGCTAAGAGGCCTACATTGGGAAAAAGAATATCTTCAAATAAAAACTACACAGATGCATTCTGTGAAACTTATTTCTGATCTGTAAATTCAGTTAACAGAGATAAAACATATTTTTGATTGAGCAGTTATGAAACACTCTTTTTGTAGAAAATGCAAGTGGAGATTCGGAGCGCTAAGAGGGTACTAGTGGAAAAAGGAATGTCTTCAAATATAAACTACACAGAAACATTCGGTGAAACTTCTTTCTGATCTGTGCATTCAGCTAACAGAGTTAAACCATACTTTTGATTGAGCAGATCTGAACACTCTTTCTGTAGAAAATGCAACTGGACATTTGGAGCGCTAAGAGCGTAGTAGTGGAAAAAGGAATATATTCAAATATAAACTACACAGAAGCATTCTGTGAAACTTATTTCTGATCTGAGCATTCAGCTAATAGAGTTAAACCATACTTTTGATTGAGCAGTTTTGAAACACTCTGTCTGTAGAAAATGCAACTGGACATTCGTAGCGCTAAGTGGGTAATAGTGGAAAAAAGAGTATGTTCAAATATAAACTACACAGAAGCATTGTATGAAACTTCTTTCTGTTCTGTGCATTCAACTAACAGAGTTGAACCTTACTTTTGATTGAGCCGTTCTGAAACACTCTTTCTGTAGAAACTGCAATTGGACATTCTGAGCGCTAGGAGGCCTATATTGGGAAAAAGAATGTCTACAAATAAAAACTACACAGAAGAATTGTGTGAAACTTCTTTCTGTTCTGTTTGTTCAACTAAAAGAGTTGAACCTTAGTTTTGATTGAGCCGTTCTGAAACACTCTTTCTGTAGAAAATGCAAGTGGAGATTCGGAGAGCTAAGAGGGTAATAGTGGAAAAAGGAATGTCTCCAAATATAAACTACACAGAATCATTCTGTGAAACTTCTTTCTGATCTGTGCATTGAGCTAACAGAGTTAAACCATACTTTTGATTGAGCAGATCTGAACACTCTTTCTGTAGAAAATGCAACTGGACATTTGGAGCGCTAAGAGGGTAGTAGTGGAAAAAGGAATATATTCAAATATAAACTACACAGAAGCATTCTGTGAAACTTCTTTCTGATCTGAGCATTCAGCTAACAGAGTTAAACCATACTTTTGATTGAGCAGTTTTGAAACACTCTGTCTGTAGAAAATGAAACGGGACATTCGTAGCGCTAAGTGGGTAATAGTGGAAAAAAGAATATGTTCAAATATAAACTACACAGAAGCATTGTATGAAACTTCTTTCTGTTCTGTGCATTCAACTAACAGAGTTGAACCTTACTTTTGATTGAGCCGTTCTGAAACACTCTTTCTGTAGAAACTGCAATTGGACATTCTGAGCGCTAAGAGGCCTCTATTGGGAAAAATAATATCTTCAAATAAAAACTACACAGAAGCATTGTGTGAAACTTATTTCTGATATGTTCATTAAGCTAATAGAGTTAAACGATACTTTTGATTGCGCAGTTCTGAACACTCTTTCTGTAGAAAATGCAAGTGGACCTTCGGAGCGCTAAGAGGGTAATAGTGGAAAAAGGAATATATTCAAATATAAACTACACAGTAGCATTCTGTGAAAATTCTTTCTGTTCTGTGCATTCAACTAACAGAGTTGAACGTTACTTTTGATTGAGCCGTTCTGAAACACTCTTTCTGTAGAAACTGCAATTGGACATGCTAAGCGCTAAGAGGCCTACATTGGGAAAAAGAATATCTTCAAATAAAAACTACACAGATGCATTCTGTGAAACTTATTTCTGATCTGTAAATTCAGTTAACAGAGATAAAACATATTTTTGATTGAGCAGATATGAAACACTCTTTTTGTAGAAAATGCAAGTGGAGATTCGGAGCGCTAAGATGGTAATAGTGGAAAAAGGAATGTCTTCAAATATAAACTACACAGAATCATTCGGTGAAACTTCTTTCTGATCTGTGCATTCAGCTAACAGAGTTAAACCATACTTTTGATTGAGCAGATCTGAACACTCTTTCTGTAGAAAATGCAACTGGACATTTGGAGCGTTAAGAGAGTAGTAGTGGAAAAAGGAATATATTCAAATATAAACTACACAGAAGCATTCTGTGAAACTTCTTTCTGATCTGAGCATTCAGCTAACAGAGTTAAACCATACTTTTGATTGAGCAGTTTTGAAACACTCTGTCTGTAGAAAATGCAACTGGACATTCGTAACGCTAAGTGGGTAATAGTGGAAAAAAGAATATGTTCAAATATAAACTACACAGAAGCATTGTATGAAACTACTTTCTGTTCTGTGCATTCAACTAACAGAGTTGAACCTTACTTTTGATTGGGCCTTTCTGAAACACTCTTTCTGTAGAAACCTCAATTGGACATTCTGAGCGCTAAGAGGCGTCTATTGCGAAAAATAATATCTTCAAATAAAAACTACACAGAAGCATTGTGTGAAACTTATTTCTGATATGTTCATTAAGCTAATAGAGTTAAACGATACTTTTGATTGCGCAGTTCTGAACACTCTTTCTGTAGAAAATGCAAGTGGACATTCGGAGCGCTAAGAGGGTAATAGTGGAAAAAGGAATATATTCAAATATAAACTACACAGTAGCATTCTGTGAAAATTCTTTCTGTTCTGTGCATTCAACTAACAGAGTTGAACGTTACTTTTGATTGAGCCGTTCTGAAACACTCTTTCTGTAGAAACTGCAATTGGACATGCTAAGCGCTAAGAGGCCTACATTGGGAAAAAGAATATCTTCAAATAAAAACTACACAGATGCATTCTGTGAAACTTATTTCTGATCTGTAAATTCAGTTAACAGAGATAAAACATATTTTTGATTGAGCAGATATGAAACACTCTTTTTGTAGAAAATGCAAGTGGAGATTCGGAGCGCTAAGGGGGTACTAGTGGAAAAAGGAAGGTCTTCAAATATAAACTACACAGAATCATTCGGTGAAACTTCCTTCTGATCTGTGCATTCAGCTAACAGAGTTAAACCATACTTTTGATTGAGTAGATCTGAACACTCTTTCTGCAGAAAATGCAACTGGACATTTGGAGCGCTAAGAGCGTAGTAGTGGAAAAAGGAATATATTCAAATATAAACTACACAGAAGCATTCTGTGAAACTTCTTTCTGATCTGAGCATTCAGCTAACAGAGTTAAACCATACTTTTGATTGAGCAGTTTTGAAACACTCTGTGTGTAGAAAATGCAACTGGACATTCGTAGTGCTAAGTGGGTAATAGTGGAAAAAAGAATATGTTCAAATATAAACTACACAGAAGCATTGTATGAAACTTCTTTCTGTTCTGTGCATTCAACTAACAGAGTTGAACCTTACTTTTGATTGAGCCGTTCTGAAACACTCTTTCTGTAGAAACTGCAATTGGACATTCTGAGCGCTAGGAGGCCTATATTGGGAAAAAGAATGTCTACAAATAAAAACTACACAGAAGAATTGTGTGAAACTTCTTTCTGTTCTGTTTGTTCAACTAAAAGAGTTGAACCTTAGTTTTGATTGAGCCGTTCTGAAACACTCTTTCTGTAGAAAATGCAAGTGGAGATTCGGAGAGCTAAGAGGGTAATAGTGGAAAAAGGAATGTCTCCAAATATAAACTACACAGAATCATTCTGTGAAACTTCTTTCTGATGTGTGCATTCAGCTAACAGAGTTAAAACATACTTTTGATTGAGCAGATCTGAACACTCTTTCTGTAGAAAATGCAACTGGACATTTGGAGCGCTAAGAGAGTAGTAGTGGAAAAAGGAATATATTCAAATATAAACTACACAGAAGCATTCTGTGAAACTTCTTTCTGATCTGAGCATTCAGCTAACAGAGTTAAACCATACTTTTGATTGTGCAGTTTTGAAACACTCTGTCTGTAGAAAATGCAACTGGACATTCATAGCGCTAAGTGGGTAATAGTGGAAAAAAGAATATGTTGAAATATAAACTACACAGAAGCATTGTATGAAACTTCTTTCTGTTCTGTGCATTCAACTAACAGAGTTGAACCTTACTTTTGATTGGGCCTTTCTGAAACACTCTTTCTGTAGAAACCTCAATTGGACATTCTGAGCGCTAAGAGGCGTCTATTGCGAAAAATAATATCTTCAAATAATAACTACACAGAAGCATTGTGTGAAACTTATTTCTGATATGTTCATTAAGCTAACAGATTTAAACCATATTTTTGATTGCGCAGTTCTGAACACTCTTTCTGTAGAAAATGCAAGTGGACATTCGGAGCGCTAAGAGGGTAATAGTGGAAAAAGGAATATATTCAAATATAAACTACACAGTAGCATTCTGTGAAAATACATTCTGTTCTGTGCATTCAACTAACAGAGTTGAACCTTACTTTTGATTGAGCCGTTCTGAAACACTCTTTCTGTAGAAACTGCATTTGGACATGCTAAGCGCTAAGAGGCCTACATTGGGAAAAAGAATATCTTCAAATAAAAACTACACAGATGCATTCTGTGAAACTTATTTCTGATCTGTAAATTCAGTTAACAGAGATAAAACATATTTTTGATTGAGCAGTTATGAAACACTCTTTTTGTAGAAAATGCAAGTGGAGATTCGGAGCGCTAAGAGGGTACTAGTGGAAAAAGGAATGTCTTCAAATATAAACAACCAGAAACATTCGGTGAAACTTCTTTCTGATCTGTGCATTCAGCTAACAGAGTTAAACCATACTTTTGATTGAGCAGATCTGAACACTCTTTCTGTAGAAAATGCAACTGGACATTTGGAGCGCTAAGAGCGTAGTAGTGGAAAAAGGAATATATTCAAATATAAACTACACAGAAGCATTCTGTGAAACTTATTTCTGATCTGAGCATTCAGCTAACAGAGTTAAACCATACTTTTGATTGAGCAGTTTTGAAACACTCTGTCTGTAGAAAATGCAACTGGACATTCGTAGCGCTAAGTGGGTAATAGTGGAAAAAAGAATATGTTCAAATATAAACTACACAGAAGCATTGTATGAAACTTCTTTCTGTTCTGTGCATTCAACTAACAGAGTTGAACCTTACTTTTGATTGAGCCGTTCTGAAACACTCTTTCTGTAGAAACTGCAATTGGACATTCTGAGCGCTAGGAGGCCTATATTGGGAAAAAGAATGTCTACAAATAAAAACTACACAGAAGAATTGTGTGAAACTTCTTTCTGTTCTGTTTGTTCAACTAAAATAGTTGAACCTTAGTTTTGATTGAGCCGTTCTGAAACACTCTTTCTGTAGAAAATGCAAGTGGAGATTCGGAGAGCTAAGAGGGTAATAGTGGAAAAAGGAATGTCTCCAAATATAAACTACACAGAATCATTCTGTGAAACTTCTTTCTGATGTGTGCATTCAGCTAACAGAGTTAAAACATACTTTTGATTGAGCAGATCTGAACACTCTTTCTGTAGAAAATGCAACTGGACATTTGGAGCGGTAAGAGGGTAGTAGTGGAAAAAGGAATATATTCAAATATAAACTACACAGAAGCATTCTGTGAAACTTCTTTCTGATCTGAGCATTCAGCTAACAGAGTTAAACCATACTTTTGATTGAGCAGTTTTGAAACACTCTGTCTGTAGAAAATGCAACGGGACATTCTTAGCGCTAAGTGGATAATAGTGGAAAAAAGAATATGTTCAAATATAAACTACACAGAAGCGTTGTATGAAACTTCTTTCTGTTCTGTGCATTCAACTAACAGAGTTGAACCTTACTTTTGATTGAGCCGTTCTGAAACACTCTTTCTGTAGAAACTGCAATTGGACATTCTGAGCGCTAAGAGGCCTATATTGGGAAAAAGAATGTCTACAAATAAAAACTACACAGAAGAATTGTGTGAAACTTCTTTCTGATATGTTCATTAAGCTAACAGAGTTAAACCATACTTTTGATTGCGCAGTTCTGAACACTCTTTCTGTAGAAAATGCAAGTGGACATTCGGAGCGCTAAGAGGGTAATAGTGGAAAAAGGAATATATTCAAATATAAACTACACAGTAGCATTCTGTGAAAATTCTTTCTGTTCTGTGCATTCAACTAACAGAGTTGAACCTTACTTTTGATTGAGCCGTTCTGAAACAATCTTTCTGTAGAAACTTCAATTGGACATGCTAAGCGCTAAGAGGCCTACATTGGGAAAAAGAATATCTTCAAATAAAAACTACACAGATGCATTCTGTGAAACTTATTTCTGATCTGTAAATTCAGTTAACAGAGATAAAACATATTTTTGATTGAGCAGTTATGAAACACTCTTTGTGTAGAAAATGCAAGTGGAGATTCGGAGCGCTAAGAGGGTAATAGTGGAAAAAGGAATGTCTCCAAATATAAACTACACAGAATCATTCTGTGAAACTTCTTTCTGATCTGTGCATTCAGCTAACAGTGTTAAACCATACTTTTGATTGAGCAGATCTGTACACTCTTTCTGTAGAAAATGCAACTGGACATTTGGAGCGCTAAGAGAGTTGTAGTGGAAAAAGGAATATATTCAAATATAAACTACACAGAAGCATTCTGTGAAACTTCTTTCTGATCTGAGCATTCAGCTAACAGAGTTAAACCATACTTTTGATTGAGCAGTTTTGAAACACTCTGTCTGTAGAAAATGCAACTGGACATTCGTAGCGCTAAGTGGGTAATAGTGGAAAAAAGAATATGTTCAAATATAAACTACACAGAAGCATTGTATGAAACTTCTTTCTGTTCTGTGCATTCAACTAACAGAGTTGAACCTTACTTTTGATTGAGCCTTTCTGAAACACTCTTTCTGTAGAAACCTCAATTGGACATTCTGAGCGCTAAGAGGCCTCTATTGCGAAAAATAATATCTTCAAATAATAACTACACAGAAGCATTGTGTGAAACTTATTTCTGATATGTTCATTAAGCTAACAGAGTTAAACCATATTTTTGATTGCGCAGTTCTGAACACTCTTTCTGTAGAAAATGCAAGTGGACATTCGGAGCTCTAAGAGGGTAATAGTGGAAAAAGGAATATATTTAAATATAAACTACACAGTAGCATTCTGTGAAAATTCTTTCTGTTCTGTGCATTCAACTAACAGAGTTGAACCTTACTTTTGATTGAGCCGTTCTGAAACACTCTTTCTGTAGAAACTGCAATTGGACATGCTAAGCGCTAAGAGGCCTACATTGGGAAAAAGAATATCTTCAAATAAAAACTACACAGATGCATTCTGTGAAACTTATTTCTGATCTGTAAATTCAGTTAACAGAGATAAAACATATTTTTGATTGAGCAGTTATGAAACACTCTTTTTGTAGAAAATGCAAGTGGAGATTCGGAGCGCTAAGAGGGTACTAGTGGAAAAAGTAATGTCTTCAAATATAAACTACACAGAATCATTCGGTGAAACTTCTTTCTGATCTGTGCATTCAGCTAACAGAGTTAAACCATACTTTTGATTGAGCAGATCTGAACACTCTTTCTGTAGAAAATGCAACTGGACATTTGGAGCGCTAAGAGCGTAGTAGTGGAAAAAGGAATATATTCAAATATAAACTACACAGAAGCATTCTGTGAAACTTCTTTCTGATCTGAGCATTCAGCTAACAGAGTTAAACCATACTTTTGATTGAGCAGTTTTGAAACACTCTGTCTGTAGAAAATGCAACTGGACATTCGTAGCGCTAAGTGGGTAATAGTGGAAAAATGAATATGTTCAAATATAAACTACACAGAAGCATTGTATGAAACTTCTTTCTGTTCTGTGCATTCAACTAACAGAGTTGAACCTTACTTTTGATTGAGCCGTTCTGAAACACTCTTTCTGTAGAAACTGCAATTGGACATTCTGAGCGCTAGGAGGCCTATATTGGGAAAAAGAATGTCTACAAATAAAAACTACACAGAAGAATTGTGTGAAACTTCTTTCTGTTCTGTTTGTTCAACTAAAAGAGTTGAACCTTAGTTTTGATTGAGCCGTTCTGAAACACTCTTTCTGTAGAAACTGCAATTGGACATTCTGAGCGCTAAGAGGCCTCTATTGCGAAAAATAATATCTTCAAATAAAAACTACACAGAAGCATTTTGTGAAACTTATTTCTGATATATTCATTAAGCTAACAGAGTTAAACCATACTTTTGATTGCGCAGTTCTTAACACTCTTTCCGTAGAAAATGCAAGTGGACCTTCGGAGCGCTAAGAGGGTAATAGTGGAAAAAGGAATATATTCAAATATAAACTACACAGTAGCATTCTGTGAAAATTCTTTCTGTTCTGTGCATTCAACTAACAGAGTTGAACCTTACTTTTGATTGAGCCGTTCTGAAACTCTCTTTCTGTAGAAACTGCAATTGGACATGCTAAGCGCTAAGAGGCCTACATTGGCAAAAAGAATATCTTCAAATAAAAACTACACAGATGCATTCTGTGAAACTTATTTCTGATCTGTAAATTCAGTTAACAGAGATAAAACATATTTTTGATTGAGCAGTTATGAAACACTCTTTTTGTAGAAAATGCAAGTGGAGATTCGGAGCGCTAAGTGGGTAATTGTGGAAAAAGGAATGTCTTCAAATATAAACTACACAGAATCATTCGGTGAAACTTCTTTCTGATCTGTGCATTCAGCTAAAAGAGTTAAACCATAATTTTGATTGAGCAGATCTGAACACTCTTTCTGTAGAAAATGCAACTGGACATTTGGAGCGCTAAGAGCGTAGTAGTGGAAAAAGGAATATATTCAAATATAAACTACACAGAAGCATTCTGTGAAACTTCTTTCTGATCTGAGCATTCAGCTAACAGAGTTAAACCATACTTTTGATTGAGCAGATTTGAAACACTCTGTCTGTAGAAAATGCAACGCGACATTCGTAGCGCTAAGTGGGTAATAGTGGAAAAAAGAATATGTTCAAATATAAACTACACAGAAGCATTGTATGAAACTTCTTTCTGTTCTGTGCATTCAAATAACAGAGTTGAACCTTACTTTTGATTGATCCGTTCTGAAACACTCTTTCTGTAGATACTGCAATTGGACATTCTGAGCGCTAAGAGGCCTCTATTGCGAAAAATAATATCTTCAAATAAAAACTACACAGAAGCATTGTGTGAAACTTATTTCTGATATGTTCATTAAGGTAACAGAGTTAAAACATACTTTTGATTTCGCAGTTCTGAACACTCTTTCTGTAGAAAATGCAAGTGGACATTCGGAGCGCTAAGAGGGTAATAGTGGAAAAAGGAATATATTTAAATATAAACTACACAGTAGCATTCTGTGAAAATTCTTTCTGTTCTGTGCATTCAACTAACAGAGTTGAACCTTACTTTTGATTGAGCCGTTCTGAAACACTCTTTCTGTAGAAACTGCAATTGGACATGCTAAGCGCTAAGAGGCCTACATTGGGAAAAAGAATATCTTCAAATAAAAACTACACAGATGCATTCTGTGAAACTTATTTCTGATCTGTAAATTCAGTTAACAGAGATAAAACATATTTTTGATTGAGCAGTTATGAAACACTCTTTTTGTAGAAAATGCAAGTGGAGATTCGGAGCGCTAAGAGGGTAATAGTGGAAAAAGGAATGTCTTCAAATATAAACTACACAGAATCATTCGGTGAAACTTCTTTCTGATCTGTGCATTCAGCTAACAGAGTTAAACCATACTTTTGATTGAGCAGATCTGAACACTCTTTCTGTAGAAAATGCAACTGGACATTTGGAGCGCTAAGAGCGTAGTAGTGGAAAAAGGAATATATTCAAATATAAACTACACAGAAGCATTCTGTGAAACTTCTTTCTGATCTGAGCATTCAGCTAACAGAGTTAAACAGTACTTTTGATTGAGCAGTTTTGAAACACTCTGTCTGTAGAAAATGCAACTGGACATTCGTAGCGCTAAGTGGGTAATAGTGGAAAAAAGAATATATTCAAATATAAACTACACAGAAGCATTGTATGAAACTTCTTTCTGTTGTGTGCATTCAACTAACAGAGTAGAACCTTACTTTTGATTGAGCCGTTCTGAAACACTCTTTCTGTAGAAACTGCAATTGGACATTCTGAGCGATAGGAGGCCTATATTGGGAAAAAGAATGTCTACAAATAAAAACTACACAGAAGAATTTTGTGAAACTTCTTTCTGTTCTGTTTGTTCAACTAAAAGAGTTGAACCTTAGTTTTGATTGAGCCGTTCTGAAACACTCTTTCTGTAGAAAATGCAAGTGGAGATTCGGAGCGCTAAGAGGGTAATAGTGGAAAAAGGAATGTCTCCAAATATAAACTACACAGAATCATTCTGTGAAACTTCTTTCTGATCTGTGCATTCAGCTAACAGTGTTAAAACATACTTTTGATTGAGCAGATCTGAACACTCTTTCTGTAGAAAATGCAACTGGACATTTGGAGCGCTAAGAGAGTAGTAGTGGAAAAAGGAATATATTCAAATATAAACTACACAGAAGCATTCTGTGAAACTTCTTTCTGATCTGAGCATTCAGCTAACAGAGTTAAACCATACTTTTGATTGAGCAGATTTGAAACACTCTGTCTGTAGAAAATGCAACGGGACATTCGTAGCGCTAAGTGGGTAATAGTGGAAAAAAGAATATGTTCAAATATAAACTACACAGAAGCATTGTATGAAACTTCTTTCTGTTCTGTGCATTCAAATAACAGAGTTGAACCTTACTTTTGATTGAGCCGTTCTGAAACACTCTTTCTGTAGATACTGCAATTGGACATTCTGTGCGCTAAGAGGCCTCTATTGCGAAAAATAATATCTTCAAATAAAAACTACACAGAAGATTGTGTGAAACTTATTTCTGATATGTTCATTAAGCTAACAGAGTTAAACCATACTTTTGATTGCGCAGTTCTGAACACTCTTTCTGTAGAAAATGCAAGTGGACATTCGGAGCGCTAAGAGGGTATTAGTGGAAAAAGGAATATATTTAAATATAAACTACACAGTAGCATTCTGTGAAAATTCTTTCTGTTCTGTGCATTCAAATAACAGAGTTGGACCTTACTTTTGATTGAGCCGTTCTGAAACACTCTTTCTGTAGAAACTGCAATTGGACATGCTAAGCGCTAAGAGGCCTACATTGGGAAAAAGAATATCTTCAAATGAAAACTACACAGATGCATTCTGTGAAACTTATTTCTGATCTGTAAATTCAGTTAACAGAGATAAAACATATTTTTGATTGAGCAGTTATGAAACACTCTTTTTGTAGAAAATGCAAGTGGAGATTCGGAGCGCTAAGTGGGTAATAGTGGAAAAAGGAATGTCTTCAAATATAAACTACACAGAATCATTCGGTGAAACATCTTTCTGATCTGTGCATTCAGCTAACAGAGTTAAACCATACTTTTGATTGAGCAGATCTGAACACTCTTTCTGTAGAAAATGCAACTGGACATTTGGAGCGCTAAGAGCGTAGTAGTGGAAAAAGGAATATATTCAAATATAAACTACACAGAAGCATTCTGTGAAACTTCTTTCTGATCTGAGCATTCAGCTAACAGAGTTAAACCATACTTTGGATTGAGCAGTTTTGAAACACTCTGTCTGTAGAAAATGCAACTGGACATTCGTAGCGCTAAGTGAGTAATAGTGGAAAAAAGAATATGTTCAAATATAAACTACACAGAAGCATTGTATGAAACTTCTTTCTGTTCTGTGCATTCAACTAACAGAGTTGAACCTTACTTTTGATTGAGCCGTTCTGAAACACTCTTTCTGTAGAAACTGCAATTGGACATTCTGAGCGCTAGGAGGCCTATATTGGGAAAAAGAATGTCTACAAATAAAAACTACACAGAAGAATTGTGTGAAACACCTTTCTGTTCTGTTTGTTCAACTAAAAGAGTTGAACCTTAGTTTTGATTGAGCCGTTCTGAAACACTCTTTCTGTAGAAAATGCAAGAGGAGATTCGGAGAGCTAAGAGGGTAATAGTGGAAAAAGGAATGTCTCCAAATATAAACTACACAGAATAATTCTGTGAAACTTCTTTCTGATCTGTGCATTGAGCTAACAGAGTTAAACCATACTTTTGATTGAGCAGATCTGAACACTCTTTCTGTAGAAAATGCAACTGGACATTTGGAGCGCTAAGAGAGTAGTAGTGGAAAAAGGAATATATTCAAATATAAACTACACAGAAGCATTCTGTGAAACTTCTTTCTGATCTGAGCATTCAGCTAACAGAGTTAAACCATACTTTTGATTGAGCAGTTTTGAAACACTCTCTCTGTAGAAAATGAAACGGGACATTCGTAGCGCTAAGTGGGTAATAGTGGAAAATAGAATATGTTCAAATATAAACTACACAGAAACATTGTATGAAACTTCTTTCTGTTCTGTGCATTCAACTAACAGAGTTGAACCTTACTTTTGATTGAGCCGTTCTGAAACACCCTTTCTGTAGAAACTGCAATTGGACATTCTGAGCGCTAAGAGGCCTCTATTGGGAAAAATAATATCTTCAAATAAAAACTACACAGAACCATTGTGTGAAACTTATTTCTGATATGTTCATTAAGCTAACAGAGTTAAACCATACTTTTGATTGCACAGTTCTGAACACTCTTTCTGTAGAAAATGCATGTGGACATTCGGAGCGCTAAGTGGGTAATAGTGGAAAAAGGAATATATTCAAATATAAACTACACAGTAGCATTCTGTGAAAATTCTTTCTGTTCTGTGCATTCAACTAACAGAGTTGAACCTTACTTTTGATTGAGCCGTTCTGAAACACTCTTTCTGTAGAAACTGCAATTGGACATGCTAAGCGCTAAGAGGCCTACATTGGGAAAAAGAATATCTTCAAATAAAAACTACACTGATGCATTCTGTGAAACTTATTTCTGATCTTTAAATTCAGTTAACAGAGATAAAACATATTTTTGATTGAGCAGTTATGAAACACTCTTTTTGTAGAAAATGCAAGTGGAGATTCGGAGCGCTAAGAGGGTAATAGTGGAAAAAGGAATGTCTTCAAATATAAACTACACAGAATCATTCGGTGAAACTTCTTTCTGATCTGTGCATTCAGCTAACAGAGTTAAACCATACTTTTGATTGAGCAGATCTGAACACTCTTTCTGTAGAAAATGCAACTGGACATTTGGAGCGCTAAGAGCGTAGTAGTGGAAAAAGGAATATATTCAAATATAAACTACACAGAAGCATTCTGTGAAACTTATTTCTGATCTGAGCATTCAGCTAACAGATTTAAACCATACTTTTGATTGAGCAGTTTTGAAACACTCTGTCTGTAGAAAATGCAACTGGACATTCGTAGCGTTAAGTGGGTAATAGTGGAAAAAAGAATATGTTCAAATATAAACTACACAGAAGCATTGTATGAAACTACTTTCTGTTCTGTGCATTCAACTAACAGAGTTGAACCTTACTTTTGATTGAGCCGTTCTGAAACACTCTTTCTGTAGAAACTGCAATTGGACATTCTGAGCGCTAGGAGGCCTATATTGGGAAAAAGAATGTCTACAAATAAAAACTACACAGAAGAATTGTGTGAAACTTCTTTCTGTTCTGTTTGTTCAACTAAAAGAGTTGAACCTTAGTTTTGATTGAGCCGTTCTGAAACACTCTTTCTGTAGAAAATGGAAGTGGAGATTCGGAGAGCTAAGAGGGTAATAGTGGAAAAAGGAATGTCTCCAAATATAAACTACACAGAATCATTCTGTGAAACTTCTTTCTGATCTGTGCATTCAGCTAACAGAGTTAAATCATACTTTTGATTGAGCAGATCTGAACACTCTTTCTGTAGAAAATGCAACTGGACATTTGGAGCGCTAAGAGGGTAGTAGTGGAAAAAGGAATATATTCAAATATAAACTACACAGAAGCATTCTGTGAAACTTCTTTCTGATCTGAGCATTCAGCTAACAGAGTTAAACCATACTTTTGATTGAGCAGTTTTGAAACACTCTGTCTGTAGAAAATGCAACGGGACATTCGTAGCGCTAAGTGGGTAATAGTGGAAAAATGTATATGTTCAAATATAAACTACACAGAATCATTGTATGAAACTTCTTTCTGTTCTGTGCATTCAACTAACAGAGTTGAACCTTAATTTTGATTGAGCCGTTCTGAAACACTCTTTCTGTAGAAACTGCAATTGGACATTCTGAGCGCTAAGAGGCCTCTATTGCGAAAAATAATATCTTCAAATAAAAACTACACAGAAGCATTTTGTGAAACTTATTTCTGATATGTTCATTAAGCTAACAGAGTTAAACCATACTTTTGATTGCGCAGTTCTTAACACTCTTTCCGTAGAAAATGCAAGTGGACCTTCGGAGCGCTAAGAGGGTAATTGTGGAAAAAGGAATATATTCAAATATAAACTACACAGTAGCATTCTGTGAAAATTCTTTCTGTTCTGTGCATTCAACTAACAGAGTTGAACCTTACTTTTGATTGAGCCGTTCTGAAACTCTCTTTCTGTAGAAACTGCAATTGGACATGCTAAGCGCTAAGAGGCCTACATTGGCAAAAAGAATATCTTCAAATAAAAACTACACAGATGCATTCTGTGAAACTTATTTCTGATCTGTAAATTCAGTTAACAGAGATAAAACATATTTTTGATTGAGCAGTTATGAAACACTCTTTTTGTAGAAAATGCAAGTGGAGATTCGGAGCGCTAAGTGGGTAATAGTGGAAAAAGGAATGTCTTCAAATATAAACTACACAGAATCATTCGGTGAAACTTCTTTCTGATCTGTGCATTCAGCTAAAAGAGTTAAACCATAATTTTGATTGAGCAGATCTGAACACTCTTTCTGTAGAAAATGCAACTGGACATTTGGAGCGCTAAGAGCGTAGTAGTGGAAAAAGGAATATATTCAAATATAAACTACACAGAAGCATTCTGTGAAACTTCTTTCTGATCTGAGCATTCAGCTAACAGAGTTAAACCATACTTTTGATTGAGCAGATTTGAAACACTCTGTCTGTAGAAAATGCAACGCGACATTCGTAGCGCTAAGTGGGTAATAGTGGAAAAAAGAATATGTTCAAATATAAACTACACAGAAGCATTGTATGAAACTTCTTTCTGTTCTGTGCATTCAAATAACAGAGTTGAACCTTACTTTTGATTGATCCGTTCTGAAACACTCTTTCTGTAGATACTGCAATTGGACATTCTGAGCGCTAAGAGGCCTCTATTGCGAAAAATAATATCTTCAAATAAAAACTACACAGAAGCATTGTGTGAAACTTATTTCTGATATGTTCATTAAGCTAACAGAGTTAAAACTTACTTTTGATTTCGCAGTTCTGAACACTCTTTCTGTAGAAAATGCAAGTGGACATTCGGAGCGCTAAGAGGGTAATAGTGGAAAAAGGAATATATTTAAATATAAACTACACAGTAGCATTCTGTGAAAATTCTTTCTGTTCTGTGCATTCAACTAACAGAGTTGAACCTTACTTTTGATTGAGCCGTTCTGAAACACTCTTTCTGTAGAAACTGCAATTGGACATGCTAAGCGCTAAGAGGCCTACATTGGGAAAAAGAATATCTTCAAATAAAAACTACACAGATGCATTCTGTGAAACTTATTTCTGATCTGTAAATTCAGTTAACAGAGATAAAACATATTTTTGATTGAGCAGTTATGAAACACTCTTTTTGTAGAAAATGCAAGTGGAGATTCGGAGCGCTAAGAGGGTAATAGTGGAAAAAGGAAAGTCTTCAAATATAAACTACACAGAATCATTCGGTGAAACTTCTTTCTGATCTGTGCATTCAGCTAACAGAGTTAAACCATACTTTTGATTGAGCAGATCTGAACACTCTTTCTGTAGAAAATGCAACTGGACATTTGGAGCGCTAAGAGCGTAGTAGTGGAAAAAGGAATATATTCAAATATAAACTACACAGAAGCATTCTGTGAAACTTATTTCTGATCTGAGCATTCAGCTAACAGAGTTAAACCATACTTTTGATTGAGCAGTTTTGAAACACACTGTCTGTAGAAAATGCAACTGGACATTCGTAGCGCTAAGTGGGTAATAGTGGAAAAAAGAATATGTTCAAATATAAACTACACAGAAGCATTGTATGAAACTACTTTCTGTTCTGTGCATTCAACTAACAGAGTTGAACCTTACTTTTGATTGAGCCGTTCTGAAACACTCTTTCTGTAGAAACTGCAATTGGACATTCTGAGCGCTAGGAGGCCTATATTTGGAAAAAGAATGTCTACAAATAAAAACTACACAGAAGAATTGTGTGAAACTTCTTTCTGTTCTGTTTGTTCAACTAAAAGAGTTGAACCTTAGTTTTGATTGAGCCGTTCTGAAACACTCTTTCTGTAGAAAATGCAAGTGGAGATTCGGAGAGCTAAGAGGGTAATAGTGGAAAAAGGAATGTCTCCAAATATAAACTACACAGAATCATTCTGTGAAACTTCTTTCTGATCTGTGCATTCAGCTAACAGATTTAAACCATACTTTTGATTGAGCAGATCTGAACACTCTTTCTGTAGAAAATGCAACTGGACATTTGGAGCGCTAAGAGGGTAATAGTGGAAAAAGGAATATATTCAAATATAAACTACACAGAAGCATTCTGTGAAACTTCTTTCTGATCTGAGCATTCAGCTAACAGAGTTAAACCATACTTTTGATTGAGCAGTTTTGAAACACTCTGTCTGTAGAAAATGCAGCGGGACATTCGTAGCGCTAAGTGGGTAATAGTGGAAAAAAGAATATATTCAAATATAAACTACACAGAAGCATTGTATGAAACTTCTTTCTGTTCTGTGCATTCAACTAACAGAGTTGAACCTTACTTTTGATTGAGCCGTTCTGAAACACTCTTTCTGTAGAAACTGCAATTGGACATTCTGAGCGCTAAGAGGCCTCTATTGCGAAAAATAATATCTTCAAATAAAAACTACACAGAAGCATTGTGTGAAACTTATTTCTGATATGTTCATTAAGCTAACAGAGTTAAACCATACTTTTGATTGCGCAGTTCTTAACACTCTTTCTGTAGAAAATGCAAGTGGACCTTCGGAGCGCTAAGAGGGTAATAGTGGAAAAAGGAATATATTCAAATATAAACTACACAGTAGCATTCTGTGAAAATTCTTTCTGTTCTGTGCATTCAACTAACAGAGTTGAACCTTACTTTTGATTGAGCCGTTCTGAAACTCTCTTTCTGTAGAAACTGCAATTGGACATGCTAAGCGCTAAGAGGCCTACATTGGGAAAAAGAATATCTTCAAATAAAAATTACACAGATGCATTCTGTGAAACTTATTTCTGATCTGTAAATTCAGTTAACAGAGATAAAACATATTTTTGATTGAGCAGTTATGAAACACTCTTTTTGTAGAAAATGCAAGTGGAGATTCGGAGCGCTAAGTGGGTAATAGTGGAAAAAGGAATGTCTTCAAATATAAACTACACAGAATCATTCGGTGAAACTTCTTTCTGATCTGTGCATTCAGCTAACAGAGTTAAATCATACTTTTGATTGAGCAGATCTGAACACTCTTTCTGTAGAAAATGCAACTGGACATTTGGAGCTCTAAGAGCGTAGTAGTGGAAAAAGTAATATATTCAAATATAAACTACACAGAAGCATTCTGTGAAACTTCTTTCTGATCTGAGCATTCAGCTAACAGAGTTAAACCGTACTTTTGATTGAGCAGTTTTGAAACACTCTGTCTGTAGAAAATGCAACTGGACATTCATAGCGCTAAGTGGGTAATAGTGGAAAAAAGAATATGTTCAAATATAAACTACACAGAAACATTGTATGAAACTTCTTTCTGTTCTGTGCATTCAACTAACAGAGTTGAACCTTACTTTTGATTGAGCCGTTCTGAAACACTCTTTCTGTAGAAACTGCAATTGGACATTCTGAGCGATAGGAGGCCTATATTGGGAAAAAGAATGTCTACAAATAAAAACTACACAGAAGAATTTTGTGAAACTTCTTTCTGTTCTGTTTGTTCAACTAAAAGATTTGAAGCTTAGTTTTGATTGAGCCGTTCTGAAACACTTTTTCTGTAGAAAATGCAAGTGGAGATTCGGAGCGCTACGAGGGTAATAGTGGAAAAAGGAATGTCTCCAAATATAAACTACACAGAATCATTCGGTGAAATTTCTTTCTGATCTGTGCATTCAGCTAACAGAGTTAAACCATACTTTTGATTGAGCAGATCTGAACACTCTTTCTGTAGAAAATGCAACTGGACATTTGGAGCGCTAAGAGCCTAGTAGTGGAAAAAGGAATATATTCAAATATAAACTACACAGAAGCATTCTGTGAAACTTTTTCTGATCTGAGCATTCAGCTAACAGAGTTAAACCATACTTTTGATTGAGCAGATCTGAACACTCTTTCTGTAGAAAATGCAACTGGACATTTGGAGCGCTAAGAGCGTAGTAGTGGAAAAAGGAATATATTCAAATATAAACTACACAGAAGCATTCTGTGAAACTCCTTTCTGATCTGAGCATTCAGGTAACAGAGTTAAACCATACTTTGGATTGAGCAGTTTTGAAACACTCTGTCTGTAGAAAATGCAACTGGACATTCGTAGCGCTAAGTGGGTAATAGTGGAAAAAAGAATATGTTCAAATATAAACTACACAGAAGCATTGTATGAAACTACTTTCTGTTCTGTGCATTCAACTAACAGAGTTGAACCTTACTTTTGATTGAGCCGTTCTGAAACACTCTTTCTGTAGAAACTGCAATTGGACATTCTGAGCGCTAGGAGGCCTATATTGGGAAAAAGAATGTCTACAAATAAAAACTACACAGAAGAATTGTGTGAAACTTCTTTCTGTTCTGTTTGTTCAACTAAAAGAGTTGAACCTTAGTTTTGATTGAGCCGTTCTGAAACACTCTTTCTGTAGAAAATGGAAGTGGAGATTCGGAGAGCTAAGAGGGTAATAGTGGAAAAAGGAATGTCTCCAAATATAAACTACACAGAATCATTCTGTGAAACTTCTTTCTGATCTGTGCATTCAGCTAACAGAGTTAAATCATACTTTTGATTGAGCAGATCTGAACACTCTTTCTGTAGAAAATGCAACTGGACATTTGGAGCGCTAAGAGGGTAGTAGTGGAAAAAGGAATATATTCAAATATAAACTACACAGAAGCATTCTGTGAAACTTCTTTCTGATCTGAGCATTCAGCTAACAGAGTTAAACCATACTTTTGATTGAGCAGTTTTGAAACACTCTGTCTGTAGAAAATGCAACGGGACATTCGTAGCGCTAAGTGGGTAATAGTGGAAAAATGTATATGTTCAAATATAAACTACACAGAATCATTGTATGAAACTTCTTTCTGTTCTGTGCATTCAACTAACAGAGTTGAACCTTACTTTTGATTGAGCCGTTCTGAAACACTCTTTCTGTAGAAACTGCAATTGGACATTCTGAGCGCTAAGAGGCCTCTATTGCGAAAAATAATATCTTCAAATAAAAACTACACAGAAGCATTTTGTGAAACTTATTTCTGATATGTTCATTAAGCTAACAGAGTTAAACCATACTTTTGATTGCGCAGTTCTTAACACTCTTTCCGTAGAAAATGCAAGTGGACCTTCGGAGCGCTAAGAGGGTAATTGTGGAAAAAGGAATATATTCAAATATAAACTACACAGTAGCATTCTGTGAAAATTCTTTCTGTTCTGTGCATTCAACTAACAGAGTTGAACCTTACTTTTGATTGAGCCGTTCTGAAACTCTCTTTCTGTAGAAACTGCAATTGGACATGCTAAGCGCTAAGAGGCCTACATTGGCAAAAAGAATATCTTCAAATAAAAACTACACAGATGCATTCTGTGAAACTTATTTCTGATCTGTAAATTCAGTTAACAGAGATAAAACATATTTTTGATTGAGCAGTTATGAAACACTCTTTTTGTAGAAAATGCAAGTGGAGATTCGGAGCGCTAAGTGTGTAATAGTGGAAAAAGGAATGTCTTCAAATATAAACTACACAGAATCATTCGGTGAAACTTCTTTCTGATCTGTGCATTCAGCTAAAAGAGTTAAACCATAATTTTGATTGAGCAGATCTGAACACTCTTTCTGTAGAAAATGCAACTGGACATTTGGAGCGCTAAGAGCGTAGTAGTGGAAAAAGGAATATATTCAAATATAAACTACACAGAAGCATTCTGTGAAACTTCTTTCTGATCTGAGCATTCAGCTAACAGAGTTAAACCATACTTTTGATTGAGCAGATTTGAAACACTCTGTCTGTAGAAAATGCAACGCGACATTCGTAGCGCTAAGTGGGTAATAGTGGAAAAAAGAATATGTTCAAATATAAACTACACAGAAGCATTGTATGAAACTTCTTTCTGTTCTGTGCATTCAAATAACAGAGTTGAACCTTACTTTTGATTGATCCGTTCTGAAACACTCTTTCTGTAGATACTGCAATTGGACATTCTGAGCGCTAAGAGGCCTCTATTGCGAAAAATAATATCTTCAAATAAAAACTACACAGAAGCATTGTGTGAAACTTATTTCTGATATGTTCATTAAGGTAAAAGAGTTAAAACATACTTTTGATTTCGCAGTTCTGAACACTCTTTCTGTATAAAATGCAAGTGGACATTCGGAGCGCTAAGGGTGTAATAGTGGAAAAAGGAATATATTTAAATATAAACTACACAGTAGCATTCTGTGAAAATTCTTTCTGTTCTGTGCATTCAACTAACAGAGTTGAACCTTACTTTTGATTGAGCCGTTCTGAAACACTCTTTCTGTAGAAACTGCAATTGGACATGCTAAGCGCTAAGAGGCCTACATTGGGAAAAAGAATATCTTCAAATAAAAACTACACAGATGCATTCTGTGAAACTTATTTCTGATCTGTAAATTCAGTTAACAGAGATAAAACATATTTTTGATTGAGCAGTTATGAAACACTCTTTTTGTAGAAAATGCAAGTGGAGATTCGGAGCGCTAAGAGGGTAATAGTGGAAAAAGGAAAGTCTTCAAATATAAACTACACAGAATCATTCGGTGAAACTTCTTTCTGATCTGGTCATTCAGCTAACAGAGTTAAACCATACTTTTGATTGAGCAGATCTGAACACTCTTTCTGTAGAAAATGCAACTGGACATTTGGAGCGCTAAGAGCGTAGTAGTGGAAAAAGGAATATATTCAAATATAAACTACACAGAAGCATTCTGTGAAACTTATTTCTGATCTGAGCATTCAGCTAACAGAGTTAAACCATACTTTTGATTGAGCAGTTTTGAAACACTCTGTCTGTAGAAAATGCAACTGGACATTCGTAGCGCTAAGTGGGTAATAGTGGAAAAAAGAATATGTTCAAATATAAACTACACAGAAGCATTGTATGAAACTACTTTCTGTTCTGTGCATTCAACTAACAGAGTTGAACCTTACTTTTGATTGAGCCGTTCTGAAACACTCTTTCTGTAGAAACTGCAATTGGACATTCTGAGCGCTAGGAGGCCTATATTTGGAAAAAGAATGTCTACAAATAAAAACTACACAGAAGAATTGTGTGAAACTTCTTTCTGTTCTGTTTGTTCAACTAAAAGAGTTGAACCTTAGTTTTGATTGAGCCGTTCTGAAACACTCTTTCTGTAGAAAATGCAAGTGGAGATTCGGAGAGCTAAGAGGGTAATAGTGGAAAAAGGAATGTCTCCAAATATAAACTACACAGAATCATTCTGTGAAACTTCTTTCTGATCTGTGCATTCAGCTAACAGATTTAAACCATACTTTTGATTGAGCAGATCTGAACACTCTTTCTGTAGAAAATGCAACTGGACATTTGGAGCGCTAAGAGGGTAGTAGTGGAAAAAGGAATATATTCAAATATAAACTACACAGAAGCATTCTGTGAAACTTCTTTCTGATCTGAGCATTCAGCTAACAGAGTTAAACCATACTTTTGATTGAGCAGTTTTGAAACACTCTGTCTGTAGAAAATGCAGCGGGACATTCGTAGCGCTAAGTGGGTAATAGTGGAAAAAAGAATATGTTCTAATATAAACTACACAGAAGCATTGTATGAAACTTCTTTCTGTTCTGTGCATTCAACTAACAGAGTTGAACCTTACTTTTGATTGAGCCGTTCTGAAACACTCTTTCTGTAGAAACTGCAATTGGACATTCTGAGCGCTAAGAGGCCTCTATTGCGAAAAATAATATCTTCAAATAAAAACTACACAGAAGCATTGTGTGAAACTTATTTCTGATATGTTCATTAAGGTAACAGAGTTAAACCATACTTTTGATTGCGCAGTTCTTAACACTCTTTCTGTAGAAAATGCAAGTGGACCTTCGGAGCGCTAAGAGGGTAATAGTGGAAAAAGGAATATATTCAAATATAAACTACACAGTAGCATTCTGTGAAAATTCTTTCTGTTCTGTGCATTCAACTAACAGAGTTGAACCTTACTTTTGATTGAGCCGTTCTGAAACTCTCTTTCTGTAGAAACTGCAATTGGACATGCTAAGCGCTAAGAGGCCTACATTGGGAAAAAGAATATCTTCAAATAAAAATTACACAGATGCATTCTGTGAAACTTATTTCTGATCTGTAAATTCAGTTAACAGAGATAAAACATATTTTTGATTGAGCAGTTATGAAACACTCTTTTTGTAGAAAATGCAAGTGGAGATTCGGAGCGCTAAGTGGGTAATAGTGGAAAAAGGAATGTCTTCAAATATAAACTACACAGAATCATTCGGTGAAACTTCTTTCTGATCTGTGCATTCAGCTAACAGAGTTAAATCATACTTTTGATTGAGCAGATCTGAACACTCTTTCTGTAGAAAATGCAACTGGACATTTGGAGCTCTAAGAGCGTAGTAGTGGAAAAAGTAATATATTCAAATATAAACTACACAGAAGAATTCTGTGAAACTTCTTTCTGATCTGAGCATTCAGCTAACAGAGTTAAACCGTACTTTTGATTGAGCAGTTTTCAAACACTCTGTCTGTAGAAAATGCAACTGGACATTCATAGCGCTAAGTGGGTAATAGTGGAAAAAAGAATATGTTCAAATATAAACTACACAGAAACATTGTATGAAACTTCTTTCTGTTCTGTGCATTCAACTAACAGAGTTGAACCTTACTTTTGATTGAGCCGTTCTGAAACACTCTTTCTGTAGAAACTGCAATTGGACATTCTGAGCGATAGGAGGCCTATATTGGGAAAAAGAATGTCTACAAATAAAAACTACACAGAAGAATTTTGTGAAACTTCTTTCTGTTCTGTTTGTTCAACTAAAAGATTTGAAGCTTAGTTTTGATTGAGCCGTTCTGAAACACTTTTTCTGTAGAAAATGCAAGTGGAGATTCGGAGCGCTACGAGGGTAATAGTGGAAAAAGGAATGTCTCCAAATATAAACTACACAGAATCATTCGGTGAAATTTCTTTCTGATCTGTGCATTCAGCTAACAGAGTTAAACCATACTTTTGATTGAGCAGATCTGAACACTCTTTCTGTAGAAAATGCAACTGGACATTTGGAGCGCTAAGAGCCTAGTAGTGGAAAAAGGAATATATTCAAATATAAACTACACAGAAGCATTCTGTGAAACTTCTTTCTGATCTGAGCATTCAGCTAACAGAGTTAAAACATACTTTTGATTGAGCAGATCTGAACACTCTTTCTGTAGAAAATGCAACTGGACATTTGGAGCGCTAAGAGCGTAGTAGTGGAAAAAGGAATATATTCAAATATAAACTACACAGAAGCATTCTGTGAAACTCCTTTCTGATCTGAGCATTCAGGTAACAGAGTTAAACCATACTTTGGATTGAGCAGTTTTGAAACACTCTGTCTGTAGAAAATGCAACTGGACATTCGTAGCGCTAAGTGGGTAATAGTGGAAAAAAGAATATGTTCAAATATAAACTACACAGAAGCATTGTATGAAACTACTTTCTGTTCTGTGCATTCAACTAACAGAGTTGAACCTTACTTTTCATTGAGCCGTTCTGAAACACTCTTTCTGTAGAAACTGTAATTGGACATTCTGAGCGCTAGGAGGCCTATATTGGGAAAAAGAATGTCTACAAATAAAAACTACACAGAAGAATTGTGTGAAACTTCTTTCTGTTCTGTTTGTTCAACTAAAAGAGTTGAACCTTAGTTTTGATTGAGCCGTTCTGAAACACTCCTTCTGTAGAAAATGCAAGAGGAGATTCGGAGAGCTAAGAGGGTAATAGTGGAAAAAGGAATGTCTCCATATATAAACTACACAGAATCATTCTGTGAAACTTCTTTCTGATCTGTGCATTGAGCTAACAGAGTTAAACCATACTTTTGATTGAGCAGATCTGAACACTCTTTCTGTAGAAAATGCAACTGGACATTTGGAGCGCTAAGAGAGTAGTAGTGGAAAAAGGAATATATTCAAATATAAACTACACAGAAGCATTCTGTGAAACTTCTTTCTGATCTGAGCATTCAGCTAACAGAGTTAAACCATACTTTTGATTGAGCAGTTTTGAAACACTCTGTCTGTAGAAAATGCAACGGAACATTCGTAGCGCTAAGTGGGTAATAGTGGAAAAAAGAATATGTTCAAATATAAACTACACAGAAGCATTGTATGAAACTTCTTTCTGTTCTGTGCATTCAACTAACAGAGTTGAACCTTACTTTTGATTGAGCCGTTCTGAAACACTCTTTCTGTAGAAACTGCAATTGGACATTCTGAGCGCTAAGAGGCCTCTATTGGGAAAAATAATATCTTCAAATAAAAACTACACAGAAGCATTGTGTGAAACTTATTTCTGATATGTTCATTAAGCTAACAGAGTTAAACCATACTTTTGATTGCGCAGTTCTTAACACTCTTTCTGTAGAAAATGCAAGTGGACCTTCGGAGCGCTAAGAGGGTAATAGTGGAAAAAGGAATATATTCAAATATAAACTACACAGTAGCATTCTGTGAAAATCCTTTCTGTTCTGTGCATTCAACTAACAGAGTTGAACCTTACTTTTGATTGAGCCGTTCTGAAACTCTCTTTCTGTAGAAACTGCAATTGGACATGCTAAGCGCTAACAGGCCTACATTGGGAATAAGAATATCTTCAAATAAAAACTACACAGATGCATTCTGAGAAACTTATTTCTGATCTGTAAATTCAGTTAACAGAGATAAAACATATTTTTGATTGAGCAGTTATGAAACACTCTTTTTGTAGAAAATGCAAGTGGAGATTCGGAGCGCTAAGAAGGTAATAGTGGAAAAAGGAATGTCTTCAAATATAAACTACACAGAATCATTCGGTGAAACTTCTTTCTGATCTGTGCATTCAGCTAACAGAGTTAAATCATACTTTTGATTGAGCAGATCTGAACACTCTTTCTGTAGAAAATGCAACTGGACATTTGGAGCGCTAAGAGCGTAGTAGTGGAAAAAGGAATATATTCAAATATAAACTACACAGAAGCATTCTGTGAAACTACTTTCTGATCTGAGCATTCAGCTAACAGAGTTAAACCGTACTTTTGATTGAGCAGTTTTGAAACACTCTGTCTGTAGAAAATGCAACTGGACATTCATAGCGCTAAGTGGGTATTAGTGGAAAAAAGAATATGTTCAAATATAAACTACACAGAAGCATTGTATGAAACTTCTTTCTGTTCTGTGCATTCAACTAACAGAGTTGAACCTTACTTTTGATTGAGCCGTTCTGAAACACTCTTTCTGTAGAAACTGCAATTGGACATTCTGAGCGATAGGAGGCCTATATTGGGAAAAAGAATGTCTACAAATAAAAACTACACAGAAGAATTTTGTGAAACTTCTTTCTGTTCTGTTTGTTCAACTATAAGAGTTGAACCTTAGTTTTGATTGAGCCGTTCTGAAACACTCTTTCTGTAGAAAATGCAAGTGGAGATTCGGAGCGCTAAGAGGGTAATAGTGGAAAAAGGAATGTCTCCAAATATAAACTACACAGAATCATTCTGTGAAACTTCTTTCTGATCTGTGCATTCAGCTAACAGAGTTAAACCATACTTTTGATTGAGCAGATCTGAACACTCTTTCTGTAGAAAATGCAACTGGACATTGGAGCGCTAAGAGAGTAGTAGTGGAAAAAGGAATATATTCAAATATAAACTACACAGAAGCATTCTGAGAAACTTCTTTCTGATCTGAGCATTCAGCTAACAGAGTTAAACCATACTTTTGATTGAGCAGATCTGAACACTCTTTCTGTAGAAAATGCAACTGGACATTTAGAGCGCTAAGAGAGTAGTAGTGGAAAAAGGAATATATTCAAATATAAACTACACAGAAGCATTCTGTGAAACTTCTTTCTGATCTGAGCATTCAGCTAACAGAGTTAAACCATACTTTTGATTGAGCAGTTTTGAAACACTCTCTCTGTAGTAAATGAAACGGGACATTCGTAGCGCTAAGTGGGTAATAGTGGAAAAAAGAATATGTTCAAATATAAACTACACAGAAGCATTGTATGAAACTTCTTTCTGTTCTGTGCATTCAACTAACAGAGTTGAACCTTACTTTTGATTGAGCCGTTCTGAAACACTCTTTCTGTAGAAACTGCAATTGGACATTATGAGCGCTAAGAGGCCTCTATTGGGAAAAATAATATCTTCAAATAAAAACTACACAGAAGCATTGTGTGAAACTTATTTCTGATATGTTCATTAAGCTAACAGAGTTAAACCATACTTTTGATTGCACAGTTGTGAACACTCTTTCTGTAGAAAATGCAAGTGGACATTCGGAGCGCTAAGAGGGTAATAGTGGAAAAAGGTATATATTCAAATATAAACTACACAGTAGCATTCTGGAAAATTCTTTCTGTTCTGTGCATTCAACTAACAGAGTTGAACCTTACTTTTGATTGAGCCGTTCTGAAACACTCTTTCTGTAGAAACTGCAATTGGACATGCTAAGCGCTAAGAGGCCTACATTGGGAAAAAGAATATCTTCAAATAAAAACTACACAGATGCATTCTGTGAAACTTATTTCTGATCTGTAAATTCAGTTAACAGAGATAAAACATATTTTTGATTGAGCAGTTATGAAACACTCTTTTTGTAGAAAATGCAAGTGGAGATTCGGAGCGCTAAGAGGGTAATAGTGGAAAAAGGAATGTCTTCAAATATAAACTACACAGAATCATTCGGTGAAACTTCTTTCTGATCTGTGCATTCAGCTAACAGAATTAAACCATACTTTTGATTGAGCAGATCTGAACACTCTTTCTGTAGAAAACGCAACTGGACATTTGGAGCGCTAAGAGCGTAGTAGTGGAAAAAGGAATATATACAAATATAAACTACACAGAAGCATTCTGTGAAACTTCTTTCTGATCTGAGCATTCAGCTAACAGAGTTAAACCATACTTTTGATTGAGCAGTTTTGAAACACTTTGTCTGTAGAAAATGCAACTGGACATTCGTAGCGCTAAGTGGGTAATAGTGGAAAAAAGAATATGTTCAAATATAAACTACACAGAAGCATTGTATGAAACTACTTTCTGTTCTGTGCATTCAACTAACAGAGTTGAACCTTACTTTTGATTGAGCCGTTCTGAAACACTCTTTCTGTAGAAACTGCAATTGGACATTCTGAGCGCTAGGAGGCCTATATTGGGAAAAAGAATGTCTACAAATAAAAACTACACAGAAGAATTGTGTGAAACTTCTTTCTGTTCTGTTTGTTCAACTAAAAGAGTTGAACCTTAGTTTTGATTGAGCCGTTCTGAAACACTCTTTCTGTAGAAAATGCAAGTGGAGATTCGGAGAGCTAAGAGGGTAATAGTGGAAAAAGGAATGTCTCCAAATATAAACTACACAGAATCATTCTGTGAAACGTCTTTCTGATCTGTGCATTCAGCTAACAGAGTTAAACCACACTTTTGATTGAGCAGATCTGAACACTCTTTCTGTAGAAAATGCAACTGGACATTTGGAGCGCTAAGAGCGTAGTAGTGGAAAAAGGAATATATTCAAATATAAACTACACAGAAGCATTCTGTGAAACTTCTTTCTGAACTGAGCATTCAGCTAACAGAGTTAAACCGTACTTTTGATTGAGCAGTTTTGAAACACTCTGTCTGTAGAAAATGCAACTGGACATTCATAGCGCTAAGTGGGTAATAGTGGAAAAAAGAATATGTTCAAATATAAACTACACAGAAGCATTGTATGAAAATTCTTTCTGTTCTGTGCATTCAACTAACAGAGTTGAACCTTACTTTTGATTGAGCCGTTCTGAAACACTCTTTCTGTAGAAACTGCAATTGGACATTCTGAGCGATAGGAGGCCTATATTGGGAAAAAGAATGTCTACAAATAAAAACTACACAGAAGAATTTTGTGAAACTTCTTTCTGTTCTGTTTGTTCAACTAAAAGAGTTGAACCTTAGTTTTGATTGAGCCGTTCTGAAACACTCTTTCTGTAGAAAATGCAAGTGGATATTCGGAGCGCTAAGAGGGTAATAGTGGAAAAAGGAATGTCTCCAAATATAAACTACAAAGAATCATTCTGTGAAACTTCTTTCTGATCTGTGCATTCAGCTAACAGAGTTAAACCATACTTTTGATTGAGCAGATCTGAACACTCTTTCTGTAGAAAATGCAACTGGACATTTGGAGCGCTAAGAGGGTAGTAGTGGAAAAAGGAATATATTCATATATAAACTACACAGAAGCATTCTGTGAAACTTCTTTCTGATCTGAGCATTCAGCTAACAGATTTAAACCATACTTTTGATTGAGCAGTTTTGAAACACTCTGTCTGTAGAAAATGCAACGGGACATTCGTAACGCTAAGTGGGTAATAGTGGAAAAAAGAATATGTTCAAATATAAACTACACAGAAGCATTGTATGAAACTTCTTTCTGTTCTGTGCATTCAACTAACAGAGTTGAACCTTACTTTTGATTGAGCCGTTCTGAAACACTCTTTCTGTAGAAACTGCAATTGGACATTCTGAGCGCTAAGAGGCCTCTATTGCGTAAAATAATATCTTCAAATAAAAACTACACAGAAGCATTGTGTGAAACTTATTTCTGATATGTTCATTAAGCTAACAGAGTTAAACCATACTTTTGATTGCGCAGTTCTTAACACTCTTTCTGTAGAAAATGCAAGTGGACATTCGGAGCGCTAAGAGGGTAATAGTGGAAAAAGGAATATATTCAAATATAAACTACACAGCAGCATTCTGTGAAAATTCTTTCTGTTCTGTGCATTCAGCTAACAGAGTTGAACCTTACTTTTGATTGAGCCGTTCTGAAACACTCTTTCTGTAGAAACTGCAATTGGACATGCTAAGCGCTAAGAGGCCTACATTGGGAAAAAGAATATCTTCAAATAAAAACTACACAGATGCATTCTGTGAAACTTATTTCTGATCTGTAAATTCAGTTAACAGAGATAAAACATATTTTTGATTGAGCAGTTATGAAACACTCTTTTTGTAGAAAATGCAAGTGGAGATTCGGAGCGCTAAGAGGGTAATAGTGGAAAAAGGAATGTCTTCAAATATAAACTACACAGAATCATTCGGTGAAACTTCTTTCTGATCTGTGCATTCAGCTAACAGAGTTAAACCATACTTTTGATTGAGCAGATCTGAACACTCTTTCTGTAGAAAATGCAACTGGACATTTGGAGCGCTAAGAGCGTAGTAGTGGAAAAAGGAATATATTCAAATATAAACTACACAGAAGCATTCTGTGAAACTTCTTTCTGATCTGAGCATTCAGCTACCAGAGTTAAACCATACTTTTGATTGAGCAGTTTTGAAACACTCTGTCTGTAGAAAATGAAACGGGACATTCGTAGCGCTAAGTGGGTAATAGTGGAAAAAAGAATATGTTCAAATATAAACTACACAGAAGCATTGTATGAAACTTCTTTCTGTTCTGTGCATTCAACTAACAGAGTTGAACCTTACTTTTGATTGAGCCGTTTTGAAACACTCTTTCTGTAGAAACTGCAATTGGACATTCTGAGCGCTAAAAGGCCTCTATTGGGAAAAATAATATCTTCAAATAAAAACTACACAGAAGCATTGTGTGAAACTTATTTCTGATATGTTCATTAAGCTAACAGAGTTAAACCATACTTTTGATTGCGCAGTTCTGAACACTCTTTCTGTAGAAAATGCAAGTGGACATTCGGAGCGCTAAGAGGGTAATAGTGGAAAAAGGAATATATTCAAATATAAACTACACAGTAGCATTCTGTGAAAATTCTTTCTGTTCTGTGCATTCAACTAACAGAGTTGAACCTTACTTTTGATTGAGCCGTTCTGAAACACTCTTTCTGTAGAAACTGCAATTGGACATGCTAAGCGCTAAGAGGCCTACATTGGGAAAAAGAATATCTTCAAATAAAAACTACACAGATGCATTCTGTGAAACTTATTTCTGATCTGTAAATTCAGTTAACAGAGATAAAACATATTTTTGATTGAGCAGTTATGAAACACTCTTTTTGTAGAAAATGCAAGTGGAGATTCGGAGCGCTAAGAGGGTAATAGTGGAAAAAGGAATGTCTTCAAATATAAACTACACAGAATCATTCGGTGAAACTTCTTTCTGATCTGTGCATTCAGCTAACAGAGTTAAACCATACTTTTGATTGAGCAGATCTGAACACTCTTTCTGTAGAAAATGCAACTGGACATTTGGAGCGCTAAGAGCGTAGTAGTGGAAAAAGGAATATATTCAAATATAAACTACACAGAAGCATTCTGTGAAACTTCTTTCTGATCTGAGCATTCAGCTAACAGAGTTAAACCATACTTTTGATTGAGCAGTTTTGAAACACTCTGTCTGTAGAAAATGCAACTGGACATTCGTAGCGCTAAGTGGGTAATAGTGGAAAAAAGAATATGTTCAAATATAAACTACACAGAAGCATTGTATGAAACTACTTTCTGTTCTGTGCATTCAACTAACAGAGTTGAACCTTACTTTTGATTGAGCCGTTCTGAAACACTCTTTCTGTAGAAACTGCAATTGGACATTCTGAGCGCTAGGAGGACTATATTGGGAAAAAGAATGTCTACAAATAAAAGCTACACAGAAGAATTGTGTGAAACTTCTTTCTGTTCTGTTTGTTCAACTAAAAGAGTTGAACCTTAGTTTTGATTGAGCCGTTCTGAAACACTCTTTCTGTAGAAAATGCAAGTGGAGATTCGGAGAGCTAAGAGGGTAATAGTGGAAAAAGGAATGTCTCCAAATATAAACTACACAGAATCATTCTGTGAAACTTCTTTCTGATCTGTGCATTCAGCTAACAGAGTTAAACCATACTTTTGATTGAGCAGATCTGAACACTCTTTCTGTAGAAAATGCAACTGGACATTTGGAGCGCTAAGAGGGTAGTAGTGGAAAAAGGAATATATTCAAATATAAACTACACAGAAGCATTCTGTGAAACTTCTTTCTGATCTGAGCATTCAGCTAACAGACTTAAACCATACTTTTTATTGAGCAGTTTTGAAACACTCTGTCTGTAGAAAATGCAACGGGACATTCGTAGCGCTAAGTGGGTAATAGTGGAAAAAAGAATATGTTCAAATATAAACTACACAGAAGCATTGTATGAAACATCTTTCTGTTCTGTGCATTCAACTAACAGAGTTGAACCTTACTTTTGATTGAGCCGTTCTGAAACACTCTTTCTGTAGAAACTGCAATTGGACATTCTGAGCGCTAAGAGGCCTCTATTGCGAAAAATAATATCTTCAAATAAAAACTACACAGAAGCATTGTGTGAAACTTATTTCTGATATGTTCATTAAGCTAACAGAGTTAAACCATACTTTTGATTGCGCAGTTCTTAACACTCTTTCTGTAGAAAATGCAAGTGGACATTCGGAGCGCTAAGAGGGTAATAGTGGAAAAAGTAATATATTCAAATATAAACTACACAGTAGCATTCTGTGAAAATTCTTTCTGTTCTGTGCATTCAACTAACAGAGTTGAACCTTACTTTTGATTGAGCCGTTCTGAAACACTCTTTCTGTAAAACTGCAATTGGACAGGCTAAGCGCTAAGAGGACTACATTGGGAAAAAGAATATCTTCAAATAAAAACTACACAGATGCATTCTGTGAAACTTATTTCTGATCTGTAAATTCAGTTAACAGAGATAAAACATATTTTTGATTGAGCAGTTATGAAACACTCTTTTTGTAGAAAATGCAAGTGGAGATTCGGAGCGCTAAGAGGGTAATAGTGGAAAAAGGAATGTCTTCAAATATAAACTACACAGAATCATTCGGTGAAACTTCTTTCTGATCTGTGCATTCAGCTAACAGAGTTAAATCATACTTTTGATTGAGCAGATCTGAACACTCTTTCTGTAGAAAATGCAACTGGACAATTGGAGCGCTAAGAGCGTAGTAGTGGAAAAAGGAATATATTCAAATATAAACTACACAGAAGCATTCTGTGAAACTTCTTTCTGATCTGAGCATTCAGCTAACAGAGTTAAACCGTACTTTTGATTGAGCAGTTTGAAACACTCTGTCTGTAGAAAATGCAACTGGACATTCATAGCGCTAAGTGGGTAATAGTGGAAAAAAGAATATGTTCAAATATAAACTACACAGAAGCATTGTATGAAACTTCTTTCTGTTCTGTGCATTCAACTAACAGAGTTGAACCTTACTTTTGATTGAGCCGTTCTGAAACACTCTTTCTGTAGAAACTGCAATTGGACATTCTGAGCGATAGGAGGCCTATATTGGGAAAAAGAATGTCTACAAATAAAAACTACACAGAAGAATTTTGTGAAACTTCTTTCTGTTCTGTTTGTTCAACTAAAAGTGTTGAACCTTAGTTTTGATTGAGCCGTTCTGAAACACTCTTTCTGTAGAAAATGCAAGTGGAGATTCGGAGCGCTAAGAGGGTAATAGTGGAAAAAGGAATGTCTAAAAATATAAACTACATAGAATCATTCTGTGAAACTTCTTTCTGATCTGTGCATTCAGCTAACAGAGTTAAACCATACTTTTGATTGAGCAGATCTGAACACTCTTTCTGTAGAAAATGCAACTGGACATTTGGAGCGCTAAGAGAGTAGTAGTGGAAAAAGGAGTATATTCAAATATAAACTAAACAGAAGCATTCTGTGAAACTTCTTTCTGATCTGAGCATTCAGCTAACAGAGTTAAACCATACTTTTCATTGAGCAGATTTGAAACACTCTGTCTGTAGAAAATGAAACGGGACATTCGTAGCGCTAAGTGGGTAGTAGTGGAAGAAAGAATATGTTCAAATATAAACTACACAGAAGCATTGTATGAAACTTCTTTCTGTTCTGTGCATTCAACTAACAGAGTTGAACCTTACTTTTGATTGAGCCGTTCTGAAACACTCTTTCTGTAGAAACTGCAATTGGACATTCTGAGCGCTAGGAGACATACATTGGGAAAAAGAATATCTTCAAATAAAAACTACACAGATGCATTCTGTGAAACTTATTTCTGATCTGTAAATTCAGTTAACAGAGATAAAACATATTTTTGATTGAGCAGTTATGAAACACTCTTTTTGTAGAAAATGCAAGTGGAGATTCGGAGCGCTAAGAGGGTAATAGTGGAAAAAGGAATGTCTTCAAATATAAACTACACAGAATCATTCGGTGAAACTTCTTTCTGATCTGTGCATTCAGCTAACAGAGTTAAACCATACTTTTGATTGAGCAGATCTGAACACTCTTTCTGTAGAAAATGCAACTGGACATTTGGAGCGCTAAGAGCGTAGTAGTGGAAAAAGGAATATATTCAAATATAAACTACACGGAAGCATTCTGTGAAACTTCTTTCTGATCTGAGCATTCAGCAAACAGAGTTAAACCATACTTTTGATTGAGCAGTTTTGAAACACTCTGTCTGTAGAAAATGCAACTGGACATTTGTAGCGCTAAGTGGGTAATAGTGGAAAAAAGAATATGTTCAAATATAAACTACACAGAAGCATTGTATGAAACTTCTTTCTGTTCTGTGCATTCAACTAACAGAGTTGAACCTTACTTTTGATTGAGCCGTTCTGAAACACTCTTTCTGTAGAAACTGCAATTGGACATTCTGAGCGCTAAGAGGCCTCTATTGCGAAAAATAATATCTTCAAATAAAAACTACACAGAAGCATTGTGTGAAACTTATTTCTGATATGTTCATTAAGCTAACAGAGTTAAACCATACTTTTGATTGCGCAGTTCTTAACACTCTTTCTGTAGAAAATGCAAGTGGACCTTCGGAGCGCTAAGAGGGTAATAGTGGAAAAAGGAATATATTCAAATATAAACTACACAGTAGCATTCTGTGAAAATTCTTTCTGTTCTGTGCATTCAACTAACAGAGTTGAACCTTACTTTTGATTGAGCCGTTCTGAAACTCTCTTTCTGTAGAAACTGCAATTGGACATGCTAAGCGCTAAGAGGCCTACATTGGGAAAAAGAATATCTTCAAATAAAAATTACACAGATGCATTCTGTGAAACTTATTTCTGATCTGTAAATTCAGTTAACAGAGATAAAACATATTTTTGATTGAGCAGTTATGAAACACTCTTTTTGTAAAAAATGCAAGTGGAGATTCGGAGCGCTAAGTGGGTAATAGTGGAAAAAGGAATGTCTTCAAATATAAACTACACAGAATCATTCGGTGAAACTTCTTTCTGATCTGTGCATTCAGCTAACAGAGTTAAATCATACTTTTGATTGAGCAGATCTGAACACTCTTTCTGTAGAAAATGCAACTGGACATTTGGAGCTCTAAGAGCGTAGTAGTGGCAAAAGTAATATATTCAAATATAAACTACACAGAAGCATTCTGTGAAACTTCTTTCTGATCTGAGCATTCAGCTAACAGAGTTAAACCATACTTTTGATTGAGCAGTTTTGAAACACTCTGTCTGTAGAAAATGCAACTGGACATTCATAGCGCTAAGTGGGTAATAGTGGAAAAAAGAATATGTTCAAATATAAACTACACAGAAACATTGTATGAAACTTCTTTCTGTTCTGTGCATTCAACTAACAGAGTTGAACCTTACTTTTGATTGAGCCGTTCTGAAACACTCTTTCTGTAGAAACTGCAATTGGACATTCTGAGCGATAGGAGGCCTATATTGGGAAAAAGAATGTCTACAAATAAAAACTACACAGAAGAATTTTGTGAAACTTCTTTCTGTTCTGTTTGTTCAACTAAAAGATTTGAAGCTTAGTTTTGATTGAGCCGTTCTGAAACACTTTTTCTGTAGAAAATGCAAGTGGAGATTCGGAGCGCTACGAGGGTAATAGTGGAAAAAGGAATGTCTCCAAATATAAACTACACAGAATCATTCGGTGAAATTTCTTTCTGATCTGTGCATTCAGCTAACAGAGTTAAACCATACTTTTGATTGAGCAGATCTGAACACTCTTTCTGTAGAAAATGCAACTGGACATTTGGAGCGCTAAGAGCCTAGTAGTGGAAAAAGGAATATATTCAAATATAAACTACACAGAAGCATTCTGTGAAACTTCTTTCTGATCTGAGCATTCAGCTAACAGAGTTAAACCATACTTTTGATTGAGCAGATCTGAACACTCTTTCTGTAGAAAATGCAACTGGACATTTGGAGCGCTAAGAGCGTAGTAGTGGAAAAAGGAATATATTCAAATATAAACTACACAGAAGCATTCTGTGAAACTCCTTTCTGATCTGAGCATTCAGGTAACAGAGTTAAACCATACTTTGGATTGAGCAGTTTTGAAACACTCTGTCTGTAGAAAATGCAACTGGACATTTGTAGCGCTAAGGGGGTAATAGTGGAAAAAAGAATATGTTCAAATATAAACTACACAGAAGCATTGTATGAAACTACTTTCTGTTCTGTGCATTCAACTAACAGAGTTGAACCTTACTTTTGATTGAGCCGTTCTGAAACACTCTTTCTGTAGAAACTGCAATTGGACATTCTGAGCGCTAGGAGGCCTATATTGGGAAAAAGAATGTCTACAAATAAAAACTACACAGAAGAATTGTGTGAAACTTCTTTCTGTTCTGTTTGTTCAACTAAAAGAGTTGAACCTTAGTTTTGATTGAGCCGTTCTGAAACACTCTTTCTGTAGAAAATGGAAGTGGAGATTCGGAGAGCTAAGAGGGTAATAGTGGAAAAAGGAATGTCTCCAAATATAAACTACACAGAATCATTCTGTGAAACTTCTTTCTGATCTGTGCATTCAGCTAACAGAGTTAAATCATACTTTTGATTGAGCAGATCTGAACACTCTTTCTGTAGAAAATGCAACTGGACATTTGGAGCGCTAAGAGGGTAGTAGTGGAAAAAGGAATATATTCAAATATAAACTACACAGAAGCATTCTGTGAAACTTCTTTCTGATCTGAGCATTCAGCTAACAGAGTTAAACCATACTTTTGATTGAGCAGTTTTGAAACACTCTGTCTGTAGAAAATGCAACGCGACATTCGTAGCGCTAAGTGGGTAATAGTGGAAAAAAGAATATGTTCAAATATAAACTACACAGAAGCATTGTATGAAACTTCTTTCTGTTCTGTGCATTCAAATAACAGAGTTGAACCTTACTTTTGATTGATCCGTTCTGAAACACTCTTTCTGTAGATACTGCAATTGGACATTCTGAGCGCTAAGAGGCCTCTATTGCGAAAAATAATATCTTCAAATAAAAACTACACAGAAGCATTGTGTGAAACTTATTTCTGATATGTTCATTAAGCTAACAGAGTTAAAACATACTTTTGATTTCGCAGTTCTGAACACTCTTTCTGTAGAAAATGCAAGTGGACATTCAGAGCGCTAAGAGGGTAATAGTGGAAAAAGGAATATATTTAAATATAAACTACACAGTAGCATTCTGTGAAAATTCTTTCTGTTCTGTGCATTCAACTAACAGAGTTGAACCTTACTTTTGATTGAGCCGTTCTGAAACACTCTTTCTGTAGAAACTGCAATTGGACATGCTAAGCGCTAAGAGGCCTACATTGGGAAAAAGAATATCTTCAAATAAAAACTACACAGATGCATTCTGTGAAACTTATTTCTGATCTGTAAATTCAGTTAACAGAGATAAAACATATTTTTGATTGAGCAGTTATGAAACACTCTTTTTGTAGAAAATGCAAGTGGAGATTCGGAGCGCTAAGAGGGTAATAGTGGAAAAAGGAAAGTCTTCAAATATAAACTACACAGAATCATTCGGTGAAACTTCTTTCTGATCTGTGCATTCAGCTAACAGAGTTAAACCATACTTTTGATTGAGCAGATCTGAACACTCTTTCTGTAGAAAATGCAACTGGACATTTGGAGCGCTAAGAGCGTAGTAGTGGAAAAAGGAATATATTCAAATATAAACTACACAGAAGCATTCTGTGAAACTTATTTCTGATCTGAGCATTCAGCTAACAGAGTTAAACCATACTTTTGATTGAGCAGTTTTGAAACACTCTGTCTGTAGAAAATGCAACTGGACATTCGTAGCGCTAAGTGGGTAATAGTGGAAAAAAGAATATGTTCAAATATAAACTACACAGAAGCATTGTATGAAACTACTTTCTGTTCTGTGCATTCAACTAACAGAGTTGAACCTTACTTTTGATTGAGCCGTTCTGAAACACTCTTTCTGTAGAAACTGCAATTGGACATTCTGAGCGCTAGGAGGCCTATATTTGGAAAAAGAATGTCTACAAATAAAAACTACACAGAAGAATTGTGTGAAACTTCTTTCTGTTCTGTTTGTTCAACTAAAAGAGTTGAACCTTAGTTTTGATTGAGCCGTTCTGAAACACTCTTTCTGTAGAAAATGCAAGTGGAGATTCGGAGAGCTAAGAGGGTAATAGTGGAAAAAGGAATGTCTCCAAATATAAACTACACAGAATCATTCTGTGAAACTTCTTTCTGATCTGTGCATTCAGCTAACAGATTTAAACCATACTTTTGATTGAGCAGATCTGAACACTCTTTCTGTAGAAAATGCAACTGGACATTTGGAGCGCTAAGAGGGTAGTAGTGGAAAAAGGAATATATTCAAATATAAACTACACAGAAGCATTCTGTGAAACTTCTTTCTGATCTGAGCATTCAGCTAACAGAGTTAAACCATACTTTTGATTGAGCAGTTTTGAAACACTCTGTCTGTAGAAAATGCAGCGGGACATTCGTAGCGCTAAGTGGGTAATAGTGGAAAAAAGAATATGTTCAAATATAAACTACACAGAAGCATTGTATGAAACTTCTTTCTGTTCTGTGCATTCAACTAACAGAGTTGAACCTTACTTTTGATTGAGCCGTTCTGAAACACTCTTTCTGTAGAAACTGCAATTGGACATTCTGAGCGCTAAGAGGCCTCTATTGCGAAAAATAATATCTTCAAATAAAAACTACACAGAAGCATTTTGTGAAACTTATTTCTGATATGTTCATTAAGCTAACAGAGTTAAACCATACTTTTGATTGCGCAGTTCTTAACACTCTTTCCGTAGAAAATGCAAGTGGACCTTCGGAGCGCTAAGAGGGTAATTGTGGAAAAAGGAATATATTCAAATATAAACTACACAGTAGCATTCTGTGAAAATTCTTTCTGTTCTGTGCATTCAACTAACAGAGTTGAACCTTACTTTTGATTGAGCCGTTCTGAAACTCTCTTTCTGTAGAAACTGCAATTGGACATGCTAAGCGCTAAGAGGCCTACATTGGCAAAAAGAATATCTTCAAATAAAAACTACACAGATGCATTCTGTGAAACTTATTTCTGATCTGTAAATTCAGTTAACAGAGATAAAACATATTTTTGATTGAGCAGTTATGAAACACTCTTTTTGTAGAAAATGCAAGTGGAGATTCGGAGCGCTAAGTGGGTAATAGTGGAAAAAGGAATGTCTTCAAATATAAACTACACAGAATCATTCGGTGAAACTTCTTTCTGATCTGTGCATTCAGCTAAAAGAATTAAACCATAATTTTGATTGAGCAGATCTGAACACTCTTTCTGTAGAAAATGCAACTGGACATTTGGAGCGCTAAGAGCGTAGTAGTGGAAAAAGGAATATATTCAAATATAAACTACACAGAAGCATTCTGTGAAACTTCTTTCTGATCTGAGCATTCAGCTAACAGAGTTAAACCATACTTTTGATTGAGCAGATTTGAAACACTCTGTCTGTAGAAAATGCAACGCGACATTCGTAGCGCTAAGTGGGTAATAGTGGAAAAAAGAATATGTTCAAATATAAACTACACAGAAGCATTGTATGAAACTTCTTTCTGTTCTGTGCATTCAAATAACAGAGTTGAACCTTACTTTTGATTGATCCGTTCTGAAACACTCTTTCTGTAGATACTGCAATTGGACATTCTGAGCGCTAAGAGGCCTCTATTGCGAAAAATAATATCTTCAAATAAAAACTACACAGAAGCATTGTGTGAAACTTATTTCTGATATGTTCATTAAGCTAACAGAGTTAAAACATACTTTTGATTTCGCAGTTCTGAACACTCTTTCTGTAGAAAATGCAAGTGGACATTCAGAGCGCTAAGAGGGTAATAGTGGAAAAAGGAATATATTTAAATATAAACTACACAGTAGCATTCTGTGAAAATTCTTTCTGTTCTGTGCATTCAACTAACAGAGTTGAACCTTACTTTTGATTGAGCCGTTCTGAAACACTCTTTCTGTAGAAACTGCAATTGGACATGCTAAGCGCTAAGAGGCCTACATTGGGAAAAAGAATATCTTCAAATAAAAACTACACAGATGCATTCTGTGAAACTTATTTCTGATCTGTAAATTCAGTTAACAGAGATAAAACATATTTTTGATTGAGCAGTTATGAAACACTCTTTTTGTAGAAAATGCAAGTGGAGATTCGGAGCGCTAAGAGGGTAATAGTGGAAAAAGGAAAGTCTTCAAATATAAACTACACAGAATCATTCGGTGAAACTTCTTTCTGATCTGTGCATTCAGCTAACAGAGTTAAACCATACTTTTGATTGAGCAGATCTGAACACTCTTTCTGTAGAAAATGCAACTGGACATTTGGAGCGCTAAGAGCGTAGTAGTGGAAAAAGGAATATATTCAAATATAAACTACACAGAAGCATTCTGTGAAACTTATTTCTGATCTGAGCATTCAGCTAACAGAGTTAAACCATACTTTTGATTGAGCAGTTTTGAAACACTCTGTCTGTAGAAAATGCAACTGGACATTCGTAGCGCTAAGTGGGTAATAGTGGAAAAAAGAATATGTTCAAATATAAACTACACAGAAGCATTGTATGAAACTACTTTCTGTTCTGTGCATTCAACTAACAGAGTTGAACCTTACTTTTGATTGAGCCGTTCTGAAACACTCTTTCTGTAGAAACTGCAATTGGACATTCTGAGCGCTAGGAGGCCTATATTTGGAAAAAGAATGTCTACAAATAAAAACTACACAGAAGAATTGTGTGAAACTTCTTTCTGTTCTGTTTGTTCAACTAAAAGAGTTGAACCTTAGTTTTGATTGAGCCGTTCTGAAACACTCTTTCTGTAGAAAATGCAAGTGGAGATTCGGAGAGCTAAGAGGGTAATAGTGGAAAAAGGAATGTCTCCAAATATAAACTACACAGAATCATTCTGTGAAACTTCTTTCTGATCTGTGCATTCAGCTAACAGATTTAAACCATACTTTTGATTGAGCAGATCTGAACACTCTTTCTGTAGAAAATGCAACTGGACATTTGGAGCGCTAAGAGGGTAGTAGTGGAAAAAGGAATATATTCAAATATAAACTACACAGAAGCATTCTGTGAAACTTCTTTCTGATCTGAGCATTCAGCTAACAGAGTTAAACCATACTTTTGATTGAGCAGTTTTGAAACACTCTGTCTGTAGAAAATGCAGCGGGACATTCGTAGCGCTAAGTGGGTAATAGTGGAAAAAAGAATATGTTCAAATATAAACTACACAGAAGCATTGTATGAAACTTCTTTCTGTTCTGTGCATTCAACTAACAGAGTTGAACCTTACTTTTGATTGAGCCGTTCTGAAACACTCTTTCTGTAGAAACTGCAATTGGACATTCTGAGCGCTAAGAGGCCTCTATTGCGAAAAATAATATCTTCAAATAAAAACTACACAGAAGCATTTTGTGAAACTTATTTCTGATATGTTCATTAAGCTAACAGAGTTAAACCATACTTTTGATTGCGCAGTTCTTAACACTCTTTCCGTAGAAAATGCAAGTGGACCTTCGGAGCGCTAAGAGGGTAATTGTGGAAAAAGGAATATATTCAAATATAAACTACACAGTAGCATTCTGTGAAAATTCTTTCTGTTCTGTGCATTCAACTAACAGAGTTGAACCTTACTTTTGATTGAGCCGTTCTGAAACTCTCTTTCTGTAGAAACTGCAATTGGACATGCTAAGCGCTAAGAGGCCTACATTGGCAAAAAGAATATCTTCAAATAAAAACTACACAGATGCATTCTGTGAAACTTATTTCTGATCTGTAAATTCAGTTAACAGAGATAAAACATATTTTTGATTGAGCAGTTATGAAACACTCTTTTTGTAGAAAATGCAAGTGGAGATTCGGAGCGCTAAGTGGGTAATAGTGGAAAAAGGAATGTCTTCAAATATAAACTACACAGAATCATTCGGTGAAACTTCTTTCTGATCTGTGCATTCAGCTAAAAGAATTAAACCATAATTTTGATTGAGCAGATCTGAACACTCTTTCTGTAGAAAATGCAACTGGACATTTGGAGCGCTAAGAGCGTAGTAGTGGAAAAAGGAATATATTCAAATATAAACTACACAGAAGCATTCTGTGAAACTTCTTTCTGATCTGAGCATTCAGCTAACAGAGTTAAACCATACTTTTGATTGAGCAGATTTGAAACACTCTGTCTGTAGAAAATGCAACGCGACATTCGTAGCGCTAAGTGGGTAATAGTGGAAAAAAGAATATGTTCAAATATAAACTACACAGAAGCATTGTATGAAACTTCTTTCTGTTCTGTGCATTCAAATAACAGAGTTGAACCTTACTTTTGATTGATCCGTTCTGAAACACTCTTTCTGTAGATACTGCAATTGGACATTCTGAGCGCTAAGAGGCCTCTATTGCGAAAAATAATATCTTCAAATAAAAACTACACAGAAGCATTGTGTGAAACTTATTTCTGATATGTTCATTAAGCTAACAGAGTTAAAACATACTTTTGATTTCGCAGTTCTGAACACTCTTTCTGTAGAAAATGCAAGTGGACATTCAGAGCGCTAAGAGGGTAATAGTGGAAAAAGGAATATATTTAAATATAAACTACACAGTAGCATTCTGTGAAAATTCTTTCTGTTCTGTGCATTCAACTAACAGAGTTGAACCTTACTTTTGATTGAGCCGTTCTGAAACACTCTTTCTGTAGAAACTGCAATTGGACATGCTAAGCGCTAAGAGGCCTACATTGGGAAAAAGAATATCTTCAAATAAAAACTACACAGATGCATTCTGTGAAACTTATTTCTGATCTGTAAATTCAGTTAACAGAGATAAAACATATTTTTGATTGAGCAGTTATGAAACACTCTTTTTGTAGAAAATGCAAGTGGAGATTCGGAGCGCTAAGAGGGTAATAGTGGAAAAAGGAAAGTCTTCAAATATAAACTACACAGAATCATTCGGTGAAACTTCTTTCTGATCTGTGCATTCAGCTAACAGAGTTAAACCATACTTTTGATTGAGCAGATCTGAACACTCTTTCTGTAGAAAATGCAACTGGACATTTGGAGCGCTAAGAGCGTAGTAGTGGAAAAAGGAATATATTCAAATATAAACTACACAGAAGCATTCTGTGAAACTTATTTCTGATCTGAGCATTCAGCTAACAGAGTTAAACCATACTTTTGATTGAGCAGTTTTGAAACACTCTGTCTGTAGAAAATGCAACTGGACATTCGTAGCGCTAAGTGGGTAATAGTGGAAAAAAGAATATGTTCAAATATAAACTACACAGAAGCATTGTATGAAACTACTTTCTGTTCTGTGCATTCAACTAACAGAGTTGAACCTTACTTTTGATTGAGCCGTTCTGAAACACTCTTTCTGTAGAAACTGCAATTGGACATTCTGAGCGCTAGGAGGCCTATATTTGGAAAAAGAATGTCTACAAATAAAAACTACACAGAAGAATTGTGTGAAACTTCTTTCTGTTCTGTTTGTTCAACTAAAAGAGTTGAACCTTAGTTTTGATTGAGCCGTTCTGAAACACTCTTTCTGTAGAAAATGCAAGTGGAGATTCGGAGAGCTAAGAGGGTAATAGTGGAAAAAGGAATGTCTCCAAATATAAACTACACAGAATCATTCTGTGAAACTTCTTTCTGATCTGTGCATTCAGCTAACAGATTTAAACCATACTTTTGATTGAGCAGATCTGAACACTCTTTCTGTAGAAAATGCAACTGGACATTTGGAGCGCTAAGAGGGTAGTAGTGGAAAAAGGAATATATTCAAATATAAACTACACAGAAGCATTCTGTGAAACTTCTTTCTGATCTGAGCATTCAGCTAACAGAGTTAAACCATACTTTTGATTGAGCAGTTTTGAAACACTCTGTCTGTAGAAAATGCAGCGGGACATTCGTAGCGCTAAGTGGGTAATAGTGGAAAAAAGAATATGTTCAAATATAAACTACACAGAAGCATTGTATGAAACTTCTTTCTGTTCTGTGCATTCAACTAACAGAGTTGAACCTTACTTTTGATTGAGCCGTTCTGAAACACTCTTTCTGTAGAAACTGCAATTGGACATTCTGAGCGCTAAGAGGCCTCTATTGCGAAAAATAATATCTTCAAATAAAAACTACACAGAAGCATTGTGTGAAACTTATTTCTGATATGTTCATTAAGCTAACAGAGTTAAACCATACTTTTGATTGCGCAGTTCTTAACACTCTTTCTGTAGAAAATGCAAGTGGACCTTCGGAGCGCTAAGAGGGTAATAGTGGAAAAAGGAATATATTCAAATATAAACTACACAGTAGCATTCTGTGAAAATTCTTTCTGTTCTGTGCATTCAACTAACAGAGTTGAACCTTACTTTTGATTGAGCCGTTCTGAAACTCTCTTTCTGTAGAAACTGCAATTGGACATGCTAAGCGCTAAGAGGCCTACATTGGGAAAAAGAATATCTTCAAATAAAAATTACACAGATGCATTCTGTGAAACTTATTTCTGATCTGTAAATTCAGTTAACAGAGATAAAACATATTTTTGATTGAGCAGTTATGAAACACTCTTTTTGTAGAAAATGCAAGTGGAGATTCGGAGCGCTAAGTGGGTAATAGTGGAAAAAGGAATGTCTTCAAATATAAACTACACAGAATCATTCGGTGAAACTTCTTTCTGATCTGTGCATTCAGCTAACAGAGTTAAATCATACTTTTGATTGAGCAGATCTGAACACTCTTTCTGTAGAAAATGCAACTGGACATTTGGAGCTCTAAGAGCGTAGTAGTGGAAAAAGTAATATATTCAAATATAAACTACACAGAAGCATTCTGTGAAACTTCTTTCTGATCTGAGCATTCAGCTAACAGAGTTAAACCGTACTTTTGATTGAGCAGTTTTGAAACACTCTGTCTGTAGAAAATGCAACTGGACATTCATAGCGCTAAGTGGGTAATAGTGGAAAAAAGAATATGTTCAAATATAAACTACACAGAAACATTGTATGAAACTACTTTCTGTTCTGTGCATTCAACTAACAGAGTTGAACCTTACTTTTGATTGAGCCGTTCTGAAACACTCTTTCTGTAGAAACTGCAATTGGACATTCTGAGCGATAGGAGGCCTATATTGGGAAAAAGAATGTCTACAAATAAAAACTACACAGAAGAATTTTGTGAAACTTCTTTCTGTTCTGTTTGTTCAACTAAAAGATTTGAAGCTTAGTTTTGATTGAGCTGTTCTGAAACACTTTTTCTGTAGAAAATGCAAGTGGAGATTCGGAGCGCTACGAGGGTAATAGTGGAAAAAGGAATGTCTCCAAATATAAACTACACAGAATCATTCGGTGAAATTTCTTTCTGATCTGTGCATTCAGCTAACAGAGTTAAACCATACTTTTGATTGAGCAGATCTGAACACTCTTTCTGTAGAAAATGCAACTGGACATTTGGAGCGCTAAGAGCCTAGTAGTGGAAAAAGGAATATATTCAAATATAAACTACACAGAAGCATTCTGTGAAACTTCTTTCTGATCTGAGCATTCAGCTAACAGAGTAAAACCATACTTTTGATTGAGCAGATCTGAACACTCTTTCTGTAGAAAATGCAACTGGACATTTGGAGCGCTAAGAGCGTAGTAGTGGAAAAAGGAATATATTCAAATATAAACTACACAGAAGCATTCTGTGAAACTCCTTTCTGATCTGAGCATTCAGGTAACAGAGTTAAACCATACTTTGGATTGAGCAGTTTTGAAACACTCTGTCTGTAGAAAATGCAACTGGACATTCGTAGCGCTAAGTGGGTAATAGTGGAAAAAAGAATATGTTCAAATATAAACTACACAGAAGCATTGTATGAAACTACTTTCTGTTCTGTGCATTCAACTAACAGAGTTGAACCTTACTTTTCATTGAGCCGTTCTGAAACACTCTTTCTGTAGAAACTGTAATTGGACATTCTGAGCGCTAGGAGGCCTATATTGGGAAAAAGAATGTCTACAAATAAAAACTACACAGAAGAATTGTGTGAAACTTCTTTCTGTTCTGTTTGTTCAACTAAAAGAGTTGAACCTTAGTTTTGATTGAGCCGTTCTGAAACACTCCTTCTGTAGAAAATGCAAGAGGAGATTCGGAGAGCTAAGAGGGTAATAGTGGAAAAAGGAATGTCTCCATATATAAACTACACAGAATCATTCTGTGAAACTTCTTTCTGATCTGTGCATTGAGCTAACAGAGTTAAACCATACTTTTGATTGAGCAGATCTGAACACTCTTTCTGTAGAAAATGCAACTGGACATTTGGAGCGCTAAGAGAGTAGTAGTGGAAAAAGGAATATATTCAAATATAAACTACACAGAAGCATTCTGTGAAACTTCTTTCTGATCTGAGCATTCAGCTAACAGAGTTAAACCATACTTTTGATTGAGCAGTTTTGAAACACTCTGTCTGTAGAAAATGCAACGGAACATTCGTAGCGCTAAGTGGGTAATAGTGGAAAAAAGAATATGTTCAAATATAAACTACACAGAAGCATTGTATGAAACTTCTTTCTGTTCTGTGCATTCAACTAACAGAGTTGAACCTTACTTTTGATTGAGCCGTTCTGAAACACTCTTTCTGTAGAAACTGCAATTGGACATTCTGAGCGCTAAGAGGCCTCTATTGGGAAAAATAATATCTTCAAATAAAAACTACACAGAAGCATTGTGTGAAACTTATTTCTGATATGTTCATTAAGCTAACAGAGTTAAACCATACTTTTGATTGCGCAGTTCTTAACACTCTTTCTGTAGAAAATGCAAGTGGACCTTCGGAGCGCTAAGAGGGTAATAGTGGAAAAAGGAATATATTCAAATATAAACTACACAGTAGCATTCTGTGAAAATCCTTTCTGTTCTGTGCATTCAACTAACAGAGTTGAACCTTACTTTTGATTGAGCCGTTCTGAAACTCTCTTTCTGTAGAAACTGCAATTGGACATGCTAAGCGCTAAGAGGCCTACATTGGGAATAAGAATATCTTCAAATAAAAACTACACAGATGCATTCTGTGAAACTTATTTCTGATCTGTAAATTCAGTTAACAGAGATAAAACATATTTTTGATTGAGCAGTTATGAAACACTCTTTTTGTAGAAAATGCAAGTGGAGATTCGGAGCGCTAAGAGGGTAATAGTGGAAAAAGGAATGTCTTCAAATATAAACTACACAGAATCATTCGGTGAAACTTCTTTCTGATCTGTGCATTCAGCTAACAGAGTTAAATCATACTTTTGATTGAGCAGATCTGAACACTCTTTCTGTAGAAAATGCAACTGGACATTTGGAGCGCTAAGAGCGTAGTAGTGGAAAAAGGAATATATTCAAATATAAACTACACAGAAGCATTCTGTGAAACTACTTTCTGATCTGAGCATTCAGCTAACAGAGTTAAACCGTACTTTTGATTGAGCAGTTTTGAAACACTCTGTCTGTAGAAAATGCAACTGGACATTCATAGCGCTAAGTGGGTATTAGTGGAAAAAAGAATATGTTCAAATATAAACTACACAGAAGCATTGTATGAAACTTCTTTCTGTTCTGTGCATTCAACTAACAGAGTTGAACCTTACTTTTGATTGAGCCGTTCTGAAACACTCTTTCTGTAGAAACTGCAATTGGACATTCTGAGCGATAGGAGGCCTATATTGGGAAAAAGAATGTCTACAAATAAAAACTACACAGAAGAATTTTGTGAAACTTCTTTCTGTTCTGTTTGTTCAACTAAAAGAGTTGAACCTTAGTTTTGATTGAGCCGTTCTGAAACACTCTTTCTGTAGAAAATGCAAGTGGAGATTCGGAGCGCTAAGAGGGTAATAGTGGAAAAAGGAATGTCTCCAAATATAAACTACACAGAATCATTCTGTGAAACTTCTTTCTGATCTGTGCATTCAGCTAACAGAGTTAAACCATACTTTTGATTGAGCAGATCTGAACACTCTTTCTGTAGAAAATGCAACTGGACATTGGAGCGCTAAGAGAGTAGTAGTGGAAAAAGGAATATATTCAAATATAAACTACACAGAAGCATTCTGAGAAACTTCTTTCTGATCTGAGCATTCTGCTAACAGAGTTAAACCATACTTTTGATTGAGCAGATTTGAAACACTCTGTCTGTAGAAAATGCAACGGGACATTCGTAGCGCTAAGTGGGTAATAGTGGAAAAAAGAATATGTTCAAATATAAACTACACAGAAGCATTGTATGAAACTTCTTTCTGTTCTGTGCATTCAAATAACAGAGTTGAACCTTACTTT